>NC_068985.1:125934932-125942064 GCF_001194135.2 Octopus bimaculoides
TGTGTGTGTGTGTGTGTGTGTGTGTGTGTGTGTGTGTGTGTGTGTGTGTTTCGTGCGTGTGTTTCTGAGAGAGAGAAAGAGAGCGAGAGAGAGAGAGAGAAAGTTAGTAAGAGTGTGCGTGTAAGTTAGTAAGGTCGTGAACCTTGCACGCGATATAGTACTGATGATAGAATATGTACCACTAATCTTGCGTTGGTTTTTTTAAAGTTTTTTTTTTTAAACATTCGCGTTCTCAATATACCAGTCATCCATATTATTGTATATTGAATTTTTTCTATCAACTAATTAAAAAAACGTTATATTTCCCGACACAAAATTCCACGAAGTCAATCCACAGTTTGGTGCTAAGTTATATCCTGACAATTGATTTTCCGTTATTTGCTTCACAAATGAGCAAACAATGTAACATTTCATTTCTTTATATTTGTGACTTCATGTTTACATAAGAAACCATTATGTACGTACAACTTTGGGCTTTCATACGCGGATGTACAATAGATGATTCTTTGCACTTAAACTGATACCCATATATTATGTTTTGTATCCAGCTTTACGCCAAATGATATCTCTAGTACAACTAGATACACGATAACTATCCATTAGCCATCTACATAAGAAATCTTTTTTTATTCGCAAACAATGGTATCAGGTGTAATTCTGTTAAAACTCTGTCATAATAAACATCACAAAAAGTTAAAGTTTATAAAATCATACTTATGTTATCCAACATTGTTACAGGTCCACATATGATGAAGGAAAAAAAGTAGACTAAATCGACACCAGTATATTATTGGAATTTCATTCACATATAAAAGAACGGAAGAAATGTGAACTCACAGCATAAAAAATACCAATTGGCAGAAGTTGAACCCAAAGCATATAACCAGGAGTAATGCTATTGTGCATTTTGTCTGATGTGCTCACGATTCTGTTAGTTCGCTGACTTAATATCAATTAATGTTTTCTGACTTAGGTACAAAGCTATCGATATCAGTACTTGACTAGTACTAATCCATTAATAATTAAGGTATAAGGCCAGCAATTTCCTTGAACTGAAGTGGCTATTCGGTACCACCGATCCCTGTAATTCATTGAAACCATATTTTAACGACCAGACATATAAAAGGCAAAGTTGGCCACAGCGAGATTTCTACTCAGATTGTAAATAGCTGGAACAAATACCAAAAGTATTTTTCCGGCGCTGTAATGGTATCGTCAAATTGTCGCTTTAGATATCAGTTAATAATTATTTCTACTGAAAGTACAAGGTCGGAAAATTTGAGGGGAGGAGTTTTTCGATCACATTGGTCCAAGTGCTCAACTGATACTTATTTTATTGACTCCGAAAGGATGATAGGCAAAACCGACCTGCGCAGAATTCTAACTGAGAACATGTAAACAGAAGAAATGCTGTTGTGTATTTTATTTCATCTGACGTGGTCTTGATATTAGTTAATGGTTTTTGATATAGGTACAAGGCCATTCATATCATTATTTGATTGGTACTTCATTTTATCGACCCCGGAGGGGTGAAAGGCAAAATTAACCGTCACAAAATTTGAACGCAGAAAGTAAAACCCGGAACAAACATCACATGACACTGTAATGATTCTGCTAACTTGCCGTCTTGAAGTATACAACAATAATCCTTTCTAATTTTCGCACAAGGCCTACAATTTAGAGGGGAGGAGCAATTGATTTATATCAACGTAAGTGCTCAACTGGTACTTTATTTTACCCATCCCAAATCGATGAAAAGCAAAGTCGACCTCGGCGGAATCTTAATTCAGGTCGTAAAGAGCCGGGGGAGTGTCGTTAAGCATTTTATCCGATGTGTTAATGATTCTACTTACACCCCGACTAAAAATATCCATTAATCATCGCTGTTAATTTACTTTGAAATTATTATGACGTAGCATCACATTTCTGAAAATATTATCTTGAATCATCTCCGTGCAATTAGCTGTAAATTTAATTATAACTTTGGAGCCGAAGACGCAACTTCTAGAGGGTTCCCAGATCTGCTAGAAATAGCAACCAAATTTATCTCAAATGCTATACCGTCTTAAAATCCTTACATTCGATAATGCCAAAATAAGAAACAGGAATACGAAGGAACGAGTTTGTATGATCATAGATTTGTTCAATCAAAGTTGATCTGAACCTACACAGTGAAAAACACAGCAACAACAACCAATTCAATCATAACAACTACATGAAAGATAACTAGAAATGTTATCAGTTAATCTCAATAGAACGTTTCTTTTGGGCGACGAGCTAGAAGAACTGTTAGTACGCCGGGCAAAATGCTTAGCGCCATTTCACCCGTCTGTACATTCTGAGTTCAAATTTCGGCGAAGTCGACTTTACCTTTCACCCTTTCAGGGTCTATAAAATAAGTAGCAGTTAAACACTGGGATCGATGTAATCGACTTAACTCTTCTCCTGAAATTGTTAGCCTTGTGCCAAAATTTGAAAACAATATCAATGAAACTTGTTACTAATTTGAACTTGTCACTCTTATCTTAATGTCGATGAGAATAAAATTCATTACTGGCAAAATTAACAAATCTTGTAAGAGCTCAATAATTATTTAAGATTCGTTCCTATTCCTCGCTGACACTCTCAAATCCTGTAACTTAACATACTGGAATGACCTTAAATCTGTTAAAACTCACTGTGACAAATGTCTGTCGACTCATTCCTACATCTTTATTCCGTCAAACACTCTTTATTACCAATAACATTTTATTTGTACCTATAAAAATATTGCTAGTACTCAATTAAAAATTAATCATTCATCTTTAAAAATGTATTCGTCCGTCGATGGAAATCTATAATAATATTACAAGTATCTACATACCTAGTGATTATTTAGAGTTTATATATTGAATATGTGATTGATTTTTCTAATTGGAATAACTAAGCGGAGAACAGTAACAGAACAATTTGACTCGTCAGCTCAAATGTGCCATTATTTCATCCACCTTAAGACGTCTTCTTATAGATATAAGAAACGTTTATGTACTGCTTGCGTAGGTGTCAGAAGTAGTGTTTATGATCTCTGCAGGCCTTTACAGTCTGATAAAATTGATAGGGTTGGTATTTAGTTTCAAAATTTCTAACTCTACGCCTGTGTCAAAAACATGAGCGGGGAAGGATATTCGCTTACCCCTTCTTCAGAAGGATGGTCAATGTGAAAAGGCGAGTTGTACTAACCATTTCGTGTAATCAACCCAAGATGTAGGGATTTGAAACGGAGCGGATAACGGGAAGATAAACGACGTGTATGTCACATGAGTTAGTAAGGTAGTGAAAGTTGCACAGTACTGCTGATCCAATAAGTACCACTGATCTTTCGTTGTATTTTCACAATTCCATTTTTCTTTTCTATTCTTTTTTAGCGATTCGCGTTCTCCATATACCAGTCATTCAGATACTGTATATTGAATTTTTTCTGTCAGATAAGTGAAAAAACGTTGTATTTCCCGACACAAAATTCCACGAAGCTAATTCACGGTTTGGTGCTTAGTTACATTCCTAACATAATTGATCTTCATTTATTTATTTCACAAATGCACGGATAATGTAACATTTCATTTCTTTTCTGTTTTTCCGTATATACTTGTGGCTTCGTGTTTACATAACAAACTATTTTATTCGTGCAACTTTGTACTCTTATACGCAGATGAACTATAGATTATTCTTTATACTTAAAATGATATCCATATATCATGCTTTGTATCCAACTGTACACCAAATGATATCTCTAGTACAACTAGATACACGATAACTATCTATTAGTCATCTATATATGAAATCTTTTCTATTCGCAAACGGTAGTATCAAATATAATTCTGCTAAAACTCTGTCGTAATAAACATCACTAAAATTTAATGTCTTTCGCTTGTTTTAATATTGTTGGAAACTAAATACACAGATGTTACAGAACATATTGTACTACTGGTATTTAAATTAATTACTTTGTCTGTTTAGTTATGACCATGTCGGGAGGTAAAGGATAAAGACCCCTTCGGTCATAAATGAACTAGAAAGTTCCTCTCCGAGGCACAAATCCGGGCAAGGTTGTTTACGAGAGACCTGCAGTCGCCCATGCATGCCAGCCTCCCCTCTCTATGCCACCGACGCAGTGACGTCACAACTCATTTCTACAGCTTAGTGAACTGGAGCAACGTGAAAAAAAGTGCCTTGCTCAAGAACACAACACACAGCTCAAGTACACAACACACATTTCGAAAGGTAACTAAACCATATTGATGACGTCCAACATTGTTACAGAATTACATATGATGAAGGAAAAAAGGTAGACTAAATCGACACCGGTATATTAGTGAAATTTCATTTATATACAAAAGAACGGACGAAATTTGAACTCAGTATAAAAATCACGTAAATTAACCCCTACAAGACACGCAACTCGTTCCTGTATTGATTATACTACCGCATAACCCATTTCAATAAATTATTAAGTATTGTAATGAAAACACTGAATGTACTGTTATTTGGAAAAATTTAAAGATATTAGATGCATAAAAACTATTATAATAGTTATTAATTGAAGACACTGACTTTTGCTAAGTGGCATAATAAAAAATTCAATTACAGGAGTATGGCGCTGCACACGTCACAGGCAGCGTTTTGTATCATTGCTTAAGGTGTTAAACTTTTGCTGGTTCACTTCACATAAAACAAACTTTATAACTACCAGTAGAGTTCCCGTGCTGTCAATAATAACCTCTAACAACATTATCGTAATTGAATATATCGAAAATATTATGAAATAAAGAGAAAATATATTTGATCTATTAATGACCATTAAAAGTGCTGTAATAGTGGGAAATAGACATTTGATTGTAGAAAAACCAAATTGATTTCTCTCGGTCTTACATCTAATCGATGTTTGAATACTTCCTCTTGCTTCTTGCTGCCAGTCAGTATTTTCCCAGATATGTTCAACATTCATCTCTCTATATCTATCCCTTCATACGTATATAACATATATGTATACATACATGCTTGCCGATGCGTCTGTATATATATGTATGTATGTATGTATATGTCAAAGGGGGGAAACGCATGTACGCATGCAGTCACACACACGCACACACACACATACGCACACATGCGCACACACATACACACATACACATACACACATACATATACACACATATATATTCACAAGGATCAACATATCGTAAACCATGATAATCATTAGAAAAAGAGTTTATTAAAATTTACGCGCTTTGTGTCCATTGAACATTCATTTAGAAAATCTTAAATACAAACAGAGTTTTCTCTTGGGTCATGCGGGTATCCTCTCCCTTCTGACAAGTGAACTTATTTTTCTGACTACATTTGAGTAATTCTTACCCTTACATAAATTCAATAATTACTCGCTATATACAAGGATATTGAAAAGTAATCAAGACGCTTTGTGTGACACAAAACATAAGCCAGGGAAATTATTACATAGTTAATTAAGTAATTCTTGATATTCAAGTATGATATAATGGATAGCTGAATCGGTAGAATGCCGAGATAAATGTTACTTTGTGGCCATTAACTTTGGACGTGATTGCAAACCTAATCCAAGTATAAGTTTAACTCTTATGTGTCTGAAGTCAATGAATTAAGTAGTAGTAACGACGATAGGGGTGTTCTAGCTTGGGCTATTGGCCAGTAATTGTAAGCAAAAAAGATATAATGAAATATATGAAAAAAATAGTGGATATGGGCCAACAACATAGCACAGGTTAATACAAAATGGTGAAATATCTTTTACTTACACTTAAGTAGTACTTATATGATAAACATATTTCACTACTGCGTGCCTATCAGAAATTTGTTCTTGTAAGTGATACTTCAAATGTCTAACATGTATGCATGCTTACACCCCCACCATATATATATATGTACTTTAATATATGTATATGTACTTTAATATATGTATATGTACTTTAATATAAATATATGTATGAATGATTTTATATATTATATATATATATATATATAAATATATATATATGTATGTATGTATGTATGTATGTATGTATATACATACATATTTACACACATACATATATATATATAAACATACATATACATGTATATATGTATGTGTATATATATATATGTATGTATGTATATATGTATATGTGTATGTATATATATATATATATGTATGCATATGTATATATTCATGTAAATATATATATATAAATATATATACACACACACGCATATACACATACATACACACGAACACACGAAGACATATGCTTGTGGGTGGTCTGTGTGTGTATGTGTATGCGTGCGTGCGTGCGTGCGTGCGTGTGTGTATGTGTGTCTGTACGTGTGTGTGCGTGTGCGTGTTTATTTAATTTCATTACTCTTATATACCTACATGTTGCGTGTACTGCAGCATCCAGTGTTTTCTAAAATATCTTATCAGAGCTAGACAATTTATACACAAACACACACGCATGTATATGCGTGTGTGTGTGTGTTTATGTATATATATATTAGCATAAGTACGCATACGTGCGTATATACATCCACATAACTATTATATGTGCGTGTACATATGTATGAGTATGCCTATGTGTATATGTAGAAGTGCGTTTGTGCACGTTTGCGAGAATAAACATGCGTATGGGTATGTGCGTGCATGTGCGCATGTTTGTCTATACTGCTAAAACTTGCGTGACTACATTATTTAGAAAATACATGCACATACACTCGCACGTACGTGTGTGTTTACATATGTGTGTGTGTGTGCGCGCGCGCATGTGTGTGTGTTTGTGTGTGTGTGTTTGTGAGTGTGTATATGTATATGTATATACAGCCATGGAATATTTCATGTAATGTAAGTACATCCGCACGCACCACATAGATATAAAACCCGCATCCGCAAACGCATACGTGAATGTTTCTATGTGTGGATACTTGCTTGGTTGCAGCATATGAATAAGCATACATGTGCAAACGTATGCATTACATGAGCATATGCATATAGGTATACACGTACCTGTATACATACACATATATATATATATATATATGTACGTATATATATATGTGTGTGTGTGTACGTATATATATATATATA
>NC_068985.1:125942194-125943801 GCF_001194135.2 Octopus bimaculoides
TATATATATATATATATATATATATTTATGGGGGTGGGGTGTTCAGTTTTGTGAGAAATGTTTTCATAATTTTGTTCGGAAGTTAGTGGCTTTCCACATGCTCATCATTGGCCCTCCAAGTCCTGAGCACACGTAGATAAAATAATAATAATAATAATAATAATAATAATAGAAACAAAAGCAATAATAATAACAAAATATATATAAAAACACTCACCTCTGTTGATGTGGTTGTCGAAATTATCTCGGAATGGATGAGAAAGTCACTTGTCCAGACAAAGTAGAATGTGATGACCGCAGTTATAGCGGTTGTGAAGAGTGGTGGTGGATGTGGAGTTAATTACTGGTCAAAGTTAGCACCGGAGATGATTATTTCTTCAGAGATCGAACTCCAGATAAATTGATTATTGCAGCTGGTTGTGATGGTTATGATTATGACGACGGCGATGGCGTTCGCGTATTTATTAGTGGTGGTGATGGAGGTGTTTAGGTTGATGGTGGTGGTGGTGGTGATAAACTTCCGCCCTCTCGCGTATCACAAATGAACACTTTTTTCTTCTTTATTTTGACTTCAGTAAATATTAAAAATAAGTAACGGTGTATATAATATACAATATATGTATACAAATTTCAATAAAATCAGTGAAATTCAAAGAGACAGACGTTAATATTTTAGTCGTCTGCTATAAAGGCGGTGTTGGCAACAATATCGGCAGCATGTAGCGGCGGATGAATACAGAGTTAAAGTGTTGTTTGAAGCTCAAAGTTTTCGAGCTACGGGTTTATTTTGTCTCGTCGCAATTTATTTTATATAATGACCAGTCTCTTCTGTTCGCTGGGTACTTTCACCTACTTTTATACAGGAGGGCCAGCCTACCATATCAGCCTATTATGTACTACATATGATATCATATCACACCTCCACCACAATTACCGCCATAAATCATAATGGCAACCACCACCGTCATCTCCACCACCAGCACCACTGCACCTCCTCCTCACCGACACCACCAGCGCAGCCACCACTGCCATAGTCATCGCCAACACAACCAACACCACTATTACTACTTCAAGAAGGACACCCACCACTATCTACTCATCTACACACCCACCACTATCTACTCATCTACACACCCACCATTGTCAGCACCACAGAACACAACAATAATTACCCCTCCCATCCATCAGAAACATCGCCACTACCAGCAACATCAACAACACTAACACGGCCACTTTTATTAACAGCCTGCCCTCAACAAATACAGTACCATAACAACAATAACAGTAATTATAAACAACACTACAATAATCATCAATTAGACCATCAACTGCCACAGCTGCAAACAAACACTACTCCTATTTGTAATACTAGTAATATTAGTAATAATCCTTTTTACTATAAGCACAAGGTCTGGATTTTGCGGGGAGATCACATCGGCCCTAGTATTCAACTGGTACTTAATTTATCAACCCCAAAAGAATGAAAGGCAAAGTTGACCTCGGCGAAATTTGAACTCAGAACGTAGCGGCAGACGAAATATCTCTAAGTATTTCGCCCGGCGTGCTAACCATTCTGCCAGCTCGTCACCTTCGCCGCCTTAATAATA
>NC_068985.1:125944258-125948859 GCF_001194135.2 Octopus bimaculoides
ATAATAATAATAATAATAATAGTAATAATAATAGTAATAATAATGATAATAACAATAATAATAATAATAATAATGATAATAATAATAATAATAATAATAATAATATAATAATAATAATAATAATAATAATAATAATAATAATAATAATAATAATAATTTTTTATTGGTCACAAGGGCCGAAAAACAACACAAGGAGTAAATACCACACCACCAAAAAAAACTTGACCACCATCATTACCACAACCACTACAACCACCATCACATCCACCACTATCATCATACAACCACCGTCACCACCACATTCACCACCACCACCAACACCACCACAACCGCCTTCGCTTCTCAGCCACCAGCACGACAGCAAACTTTAGAAATCCGCCATCACAACCCCCCCCCCCCATCACCACCAGCACCAACACCAGCACCACAACCACTTCTATCGCCACTGCAACCATCACCACATCCAACAACACTACATCATCCACTACCCAAACTATCATTTGCTTGGTTGAAAATATATTTATTTTTGTTATATTTAATCTCATATTTTAATTGAATATTTTTATTTAATTTCTGATAGTTTATTTCACATTTAATTCTAAAATTTATTGGGTTAGTTCGTTGTTAAGGGTGATTCGGCGGTTTATGATTTATTTTACCGGCTTCTGTTTGAAGAACACGCATATGCACACGCATAATCACACATAGGAAAACACTCGCATACATACGCAAACACATACACTCAAATACACACGCGGATGACCCCCCCCCCCGCACACACACAATAGCACTCCTGCACAAATACACAATACTTTTTGTACAAGCTTACACATTTTCCTACGTATTACACTTACATGCGTTACAACCGCACTCAAACCACAAACCAGTCAGCCTACACACGCATGATATTCTCAACCACAACCCATAAACACCCACATGCACTAATTCACACACACACACACACACTCCGCCTGTAACCTTTACACATATATATCATGCACGTTCTTCCTTTTTCTACTTGTCACAGTGATTTCCGTTTTACATCGCGTTGCATCGCCACGCGTCGTTTAAACTTGTTGACAGCCGCGCCCTCACGCCTCGCCCTCACGCCCCGCCGCCCAACTGTGCTTTCAGTAGTAGTTGTCGTTGAAGTTGTTGTTGTTCTCAGCGTTGTCGATGTTGTTGTTTAGCCTCGGTTCAACCCTAACGAAAACAGGCTTGTCTTTTATTTGTTTTACTTCAGTCATTGGGGTTCGGTAATTTCCGTTGGTGCCGCCCTGAACGGTTTAGTCGAGCACATCGACCTCAGTACATATTCAATAAGCCTGATACTTTTTTTTATCGATCCTTTAGCTGAACTGCTAGCCTACAAGGATGTAAGCGAACCAACACCGGTTTTCAAACGGAAATGGGACAAACACAAGGACACTGGCACATACAAATATACTTACATATACATTCATACGTGTGTGTGTGTATGTGTATGTGTGAGTGTGTGTATGTGCGTATGTGTGTGTGTGTGTATGTGTGTGTGTGTGTGTGTGTGTGTGTGTGTGTGTGTGTGTGTGTGTGTATGTGTATGTGTGTGTGTGTATCCGACGGCTTCTACCAAATATACTCACAAGGCTTTGGTCGGCCCGGGGCTATAGAAGAAGACACTAGAAGATACCGCATAATGGGACTGTACAGAAGACCACATCGTTGGGAAGGAGTTGAGCAGAATTAAATAATATTTTTAATGTGTGTATTGTATGTGTCATGTCGTCATATGCGACAGTACGGTGAAGTTTCAGGGGGATTTGACTGACCTTTCTAGCACGATGACTCCTCACATTGTACTTCCTTCATTGGTGACTTGCTTACGAAGTTAACTAATACTGTTTCAAACCTACGTGATGTCGAGAACATCTGGTGAGAGGGGAATCGTTCTTGGGTTTAGTTAACGTTATAAATTATTCAATTATCAATAAAATGTTTGGTTGCGTGTGAATGTATCAGTGCGTGCGCTGTATACATGTGAATGTATATGTATGTGTGAGCATATTCACTCACACACACACACACACACACATACATGCATATTTAGATTTATATATATAATGTGAATGCGTATATGTAGATTTAAGTATATAATGTGAATGCGTATATGTAAACATATACATATGTGTGTGTGAATATGTGTGCGTGTGTGTATGTGTGTATGTAAATAGAATAATTAGCCTTCACTGTATACTGTCTATAGTAAATCTTATACATAAATGGCAATTTCTGTATGTCAATCTGTCTGTTACCATCTTGTTGCTTACACCAGTGAGCCAATCTTCACGAAACTTTGCATACATGTTAAACTAACATCTAGTTCAATTATAGGTTAACTGGATATCAATAAAAATCTATCATGGGCCCCCTAAGGGGATTGGGCTCTTATTTGATAAAATGAGAGGGATGCAATAGTGTTAGTACGAGAGAAATGTGGCGGCATAGGGAATGTGGCTGATATTAGGGATGGGAACAACAGCATTGTGTAATCGACAAATAGGGAGTGGCAGTGGGGTGTAACGTAAATACAGCTGTCATTCAGAGATACACATGCGACGCTGCATACATACTTTCGTAAATACATAGTTACATGCATACACACACACACACTCATACACTGTATATGCGCTCAGACACACATGCTCATATATAAGTAACCTTTAAAACGCCGAGGAAGGGAAAGAAAAGTGGGTGTGAGGAATACGTAGCTTCAAGGAGAGAGGGGTTGGTAGCTTTTCTGCTGTCCATCGCAAACACTCACACACACACACACACACACACACACACACACACATATATATATATATATATATATATATATATATATATATATATATATATATATATATATACATACGTTCATACATACATACATACATACATACATACATACATACATGTCTACCATATACTATTTTAAACACGTGGTTACCTGTGTGTACGTTTGTAAATGTATGCATGCGCGTGTTTCAGAAAAATGTTATTGATGTTTAAACTTTAGTCCATTTTATTTAATCAGAAAACAAGATTTGGAAGCGGCATGATAACTGCCAATCACAAAATGAAAGAAAGATCATTACGAGGAGAAATTTTTATTAAACAGAAGAAAGCAAAGCATTACGACGACTAAAGTTGTAAGAACTTTTGAAGTTTTAATAAGTTTTAATGAATAAAGTCATGTGAAACGGTCGTACAGACATGTAAATAATTTTAAAATGAAAAAAATCCTCAACGAAGTATTTTTTTGCGAAAAAATGCACAAAACTTTCCTGATCAAGAGACCTATATGTCGGGGAAGGCGTGGCTGACATGGAATAAACAAAAATTTATATAAGACATCCTAGTGTAAAAATTTCCCGGCAACGACGGGCTATTCAGCTAGTAATATTATAAATAGAATTCGTTTATATTGTTTTATTCATTTACGCGTTTCAATCCAAAGGCTGAAGCACCGCCATTGTTATCACCTTTTCAGTGACCATTTTTTATTGGCCTTCGGTGAAGAAGGAAGTTCAATATTTCTGCCCCTTTTTGAATTTCTTTCTGCGGAGGCAGGAGGCCAAGTAGTTTTTTTGAAAACATCTACCCCTATCTTACGTAGATCTCTCAGACGTTTTGGCAAGATATTAAATAGCCGTGGGCCCTTGAATCCCCAGCTATTGCAGTGCCACAATTCAGAGCACTATTCCTGACGGCTGAAGATAATTGTCCTCCAGAGAACCAACAGAGCTTCCTGGTTTTTTGTTTTGATAGTTCTGAATCTACCTACACATTCCCATCATCTCGGTCTTATGCACGTGAAACGAGGTGTTGTTGTACATAACAAACCCCAGATCACGCACTGTACTTGACACTGAGCTAGCCGCCCCTTTTTGAACAAAGTATCGTTCTTGCAGCATGTTAGCACAAGCTGGTTGATAGCGGAAATCTCAGAATTTTCTTGCATTAAATTGCATGCTGTTTTCTTATATATAGCATCAAGGTCTTTCTATAGAAGATTAGCATCGAAAGGTTTCTTGACTGCTTGTACTGCTTTTGTGTCGTTGCATGGCTGATGGCATGTTCGAAAAAGCTATCACAAACAGCAGCAACCTCACGACATTTCCCTGAGTCACTTCACTTGCTATTGTTCCTCACCTTGGAGTGGAACTCATTGCTGTCACAGCTTGGCTTCTGACTTTTAAGAAGTCATGTAACCGCTGTCTCAAACAGAGTCATTAGTGAGGGATTATAGAACCGGGTAAAATACTTTATAGGCCTTCTGTTAGTACACCAAGTCAGCAAATATTGTTTAGATTAGTAACTAACTCCGCGTATTCTGGTGGCAGTGTCTGTTATCATAGTTCATCCCCAACGAACATTGTGAAAGTGTACGTTCTTTACCGGTAAGCCACCAGGTGTATACCATACGATTTGTAATCTAATAGTTATATATATACTATACACATATACATATATACATAAACATATATGCATATATATATGCATATACATATACATATACATATATGTATATATGTGTGTGCGTGTAAATATATATATATGTATATATATATATATAT
>NC_068985.1:125949671-125952693 GCF_001194135.2 Octopus bimaculoides
TGTGTATATATATATATATATATATATATATAAAGAGAGAGAGAGAGATAAAATTCGAGTTTACTGTGACATCGAGTTTTTGCCTCGCGATTCATTCAAATAGATGAATGAGCGGATCGGTGGATGTTGAAGACCCCATCAACTCGAACTTTACAGTTGGATTATCTTTAATATTGACTCTCATGCGTCTGTGATTGCATGAATGCTTGCGTGTATGCATCTCTCTCTCTCCCACTCCTTCTCTCCCTTTCTCTCTCTCTCTCTCTATCTCTATCTATCTATCTATCTGTCCGTCTATCTCTCTCTCCCTCTATCTTTCTCTATATATATAATACATATAAATATGTGTGTGTGCGTGTTTGTGTATGTGAGTGTATTTATGTATCTATTTGTTACCATGCGCATCTTCACACATACTTGTATGCATATAAATATGTATGTATGTACGTATACACACACACACACACACACACACACACCCACACACACACACACACACACACACACATATATATATACATACATATATATATATATATATATATATATATATATATATATATATACACACACACATTCATGCATACATTCATACATGCAGTATTCGAAATAATAGCATGAAGTTCAATATCAAAAAAATTACTCACGAAGATATAGATGTCTAAAATAGATTTGTATTAAAATTATATGTAAATATATGAAACAGTACAGTTTCAAAATTTGTTAATGAATGCAGCTTACGATCGTTTCACGAAAGTATTGCCCTTATAATGGAATCCATTGTTGATACACATTGATAGACAATACTTCCGCTCGTCAGAGATGGAAAAGATGAAGTTTTTAGAATACATCGAACGTTGTTTTAAAATTAGAAAAATATGCTTTTCTATCACATCTGTCGGTTCACTTTCAATTCTCTTTTCTTTTACTGAATAAACTTTATAGACTACCTTGTTTTCTTCTATGTTTCTCATAACGCCCTGCGGTGGTGACAATTTCACGTCACCACCTTCTCTATTAAACATGTTTTCGAAATTTCTTAAGTTTTTCAGAAATTACCGCTTTTTTTAGGGATCTCCGTCGCCTCTGTGAAACTCTTTTTCTTCAGGCACGTGTCCATTACTTTTATCGCGCGCACGAGCTTCTCCTCGGATAATGATAATTCTGATGATACCTCTGACCCGCTTAGGTCTGAATAAAACGTGTTCTCTTTCAAAGACTTAGCCATCCCTCCTCAAATGTGGAGAGACAGCACAAACACAAAATCTCCTGCAAAGCAGCACAAAACGTTCAAATATTATTGAAGAACACCAGCACAAAACAAACCGATACAACTAACAACGACTTACAGAAACCACGGTATTTGAGATGTAGAAAGTTGATTTTGGTGGTCAAAATTATTAGTATTAAATTTTTATTTGTATAACTGGAAGACACCAATTTAAATTTTAAATTATATTTTTTTAATTACAGCTGTGAAAGTCTTTTTATAGTAGGTTAAATGTGTACACGTTTAAATTCTAAGAAAACCGATTTATCAATTGTTTAATGTATAATATATGTCGTGTAAATATGCTTATGATCAAAAATATTTTAATTACTTTATCAACCGATCTATTTATAATTATTTCCTTGTTTTGATATCGTTACTATAAATGATAAATAACAGACACTAATGTGAATCTTTATTGCAGCTTTTATAATATTTAAAAGTTTTATAGAGTTTATGTCTACATGTTTAAAACGCTTCTGATTGACAATTTATTAAGTTCTTTTGACTATACAGTAAAATATGTAGTGATTCCTTTGTGTAGAGACGGCAAATATTAGACTTATGTGTGTATGGTGTAGCAGAATCTATGATTGACCAATCTAATCTATAGTTAATTTTATTTTGTTTCAATTTATGTATGTAGGTAGCTAATGAAGTATTATTACTAGTTATGTAAAACTTAAAGGTATGTATGTATGCTAAAAACATTTGCTTAAAGTTAAGAGAACTCTCTATGTATGCCATTTTACTTAAACTATCCATTAAAGTAACTATGCACTTCTATATCATGTTAAATCTTCTACATTTGCCTTCTAAAGGGCATGATTCTTTATTTTTACACGAGCAATTTTTATATTTCTGTTCAGAGGAATAATACTTAATATTATTATGATTATGTGTTACGGTGCTTAATGTTATCATTGAATCTGCTGTAGTCTGGGAGTTAGATATATTTACTATTTGTGAATTATTATTACTATTAGTTTGTGGTATTGTATTACCTAAAGCATATTGTATATTTTCAAATATATGGTTGGTAGAAGTTTGTTCTATTGATATCATTGCTATGTGTTCTAGTATTTTGAGCATTATCTGGTATCTTAGTGCTACTGTTTATTTTATTATTAGAATTCTTATTGCTATTATTACTAAAGCTGTTTTCATATTTATTAATTTTTTCTTCTATTAGAGCTAGCAATAGTAAATCCTATGTTTAGTGTTGTAGAGAAGGATATTTTAATTGATGATCTGTTAAATATGTGGTGATATTTATGACGACTAGGAAAGCTTTTTTAACTATATTTAAAAACTTGTTTGCTAAACCCTTAACATTTAATGGAAATGGAGGTGTATACCAGATAATATCTCTCTTTCTGCTCTTATTAGGTAGTTTATTATATTTATATATTGATTTAAAGATTTGTGTATTTTTTGCTAAGTGTTTATTGTTATTACTATATTTATTTGTTGTTGTATTTTATAGATGTTTCTTCATTTTGTATTAATTGTGTGACATTTTTATTGTTGAGATTATCTTTATTTCTGTAGCTTTGTTTAATTCTATTTGTATTATGTAGATCTTTAGTTTAGTGTCTTTAATAGATTTTTGCCCACCAAAATCAACCTTCTACATCTCAAATATGGAATGCAGGACAAGGTACTGTTTACACAAAATTGTCATGGATTACCAAGATGAATTTAACAAGGGTGTATATATATATACATATATATATATATATATACATATAT
>NC_068985.1:125952876-125954006 GCF_001194135.2 Octopus bimaculoides
TTTCTTACCAAAATCTATCTGCATAAATCAAAACCAATTATGGATTACTAAGACGAACTTACCAAGGATATATATACAAACTTTAAATTTTATTACCAAAGTCAATCTGCATAAATGTAAACCAGTAAATTTTAATCTAATTTTCAAAAGTACTTTCTCATATTTTCCTAATCTTAAAAGACCATTCGATATATTCTAAAAACTTTATCTTCTCCATCTCTGACGAGCGGAAGTATTGTCTATCAATGTGTATCAGCAATGGATTCCATTATAATGGCAATACTTTCGTGAAACGATCGTAAGATGCATTAATTAACAAAGTTTTTAACTGTACTGTTTCATATATTTACATATATTTTTAATACAAAACTATTTTAGGCATCTATATCTTCGTGAGTAATTTTTTTGATATTGAACTTCATGCTATTATTTCGAATACGGTATATATAGTTGCTCGTATTAATGTCTAAATACTTTATAATAGTATTAATATTTTTGACATTCTATACAAAGAGCACTTTATATAAAATGTCAAAAATTCAGTATATAATATTCTAATAGAATATATTTTATTAATGGTTCATACATACATACATATACACACTCAAATTCCCTGCAATAAAGGAAAATATGCAATGACCACTATTCATACCTTCTCTGAGATATAATAATGATGATGATGATGATACTAATAATAATAATAATAATAATAATAATAATAAGAAGAAGAAGAAGAAGAAGAAGAAGAAGAAGAAGAAGAAGAAGAAGAAGAAGAAGAAGAAGAAGAAGAAGAATATATGTATGTATGTTTGTAATTACTCTTTTACTCTTTTGCTCATTTACTTGTTTCAGTCATTTGACTGTGGCCATGCTGGAGCACTACCTTTAGTCTAGCAAATCGACCCCAGGACTTATTCTTTGTAAGCCTAGTACTTATTCTATCGGTCTCTTTTGCCGAACCGGTAAGTTACGGGGACGTAAACACACCAGCATCAGTTGTCAAGCGATGTTGGGGAGGAGGGGACAAACACAGACACACATACGCACATACATATACATATATATGACGGGCTTCTTTCAGTTTCCATCTACCAAATCCACTCACAAGGCTTTGGTCGGCCCGAAGCTAT
>NC_068985.1:125954016-125963317 GCF_001194135.2 Octopus bimaculoides
ATCCACTCACAAGGCTTTGGTCGGCCCGAAGCTATAGTAGAAGACACTTGCCCAAGGTGCTACGCAGTGGGACTGAACCTGGAACCGTGTGGTTGGTAGGCAAGCTACTTACCACACAGCCAATAGATATATATATATGTATGTGTGTGTGTGTGTATATATATATATATACATAATGTATATATATATATATATATATATATATATATATATATATATATATATATATATACGTACATACATATACATATATATGTGTTCTTCGTTTGTTAAAATGTGATAAAAGAGATAAAAGAAAATTTCATATTGATTTGTGTTCCAAACACCAGCTCAATGACAAAGTTCTTCATTTCTTACGAAATAGAAACAGGTAGTGTAATTTAAGAGTAACAAACGTGTTAATAGACAACACGCACTCGAATATATTAGTGAAGTCATACTATATAACTATACGAGAATAAATTAACTCAAGCAGATTACAAAAGAGGACGCAGTCCAGACGTGACTCTGTCCTAAGAAATTAGTTTCACAACCACCTGGTTTTGGGTTCATTGCTACTGCCGACTCAAACCTTGTCAGTAGCTTTAAAAGACGGAGACTGGAAGCGCGTCGTGCGCTTACACACACATACACACACACACACACACACACACAGATATATTTATGTATAGATGTATGTATGCATGTATGTATGTATATATATATGTGTGTGTGTGTGTCTGTGCATAAACGTATATGCATATATGTATTTGTATATATGCATATTTGTGTGTGTGTGTATCTTTCTGTTTGACAACCGGTGTGGGTATTTTTCGTCCCCGTATCCTAGTGGCTCAACACTGAGAATGAAAATGAGACAGTAGGTACCAGGGTTTTAAATAAAATAAGCATTGGAGGAGGGATTTTTCGACTAAATCCTCAAATGACTTAAACAAGTAAGCGATAAATCATATAAATATGTATAAAATTTTCCAAAACAAAATGCAACTAAAATAAAAATGCTTAAAACAGAACACATGTTAGAATTAACCATTAACTAATAACTCATTGTTTAGATGTGTGACATATTTAGTCCAGATGAAATGTGTGTGAGAAGCTAAACATCATTTGCGTAGAAATACTAAGCCACTGGTGTATCTATTCTTTACGGTTGCTCGCGCGTGTAGCGAGAACTGGATCGAATTGCTGAATAAACATTTCCTTTGAACATTCATCAAATCTTTCAAGTACTTCACCACCACTCAACCGTCGTACATTATTGTACATTAGTAAACATTTGTACAGTGTAAGCTAATTCAGCTTCATTTAAGAGTAAATTAAATTCTCTTTTACGAAAAGCATTGGCAGCCATCAAATTGACTAGAATACTTCCTGATGTACAATGGAATGAAAAGAGATAGGATTCACCAACAGCTGCAAATTGCGTTACAATACTTACATTTAGACCGACCATAACATGGACGCCATCAGTCTTAACCGAAGCTATTTTTGACAAATCTATTTATCTTTCAGAAAACATTTTAGCAACAGTGTCGCTTAAATCTTTTCTTGGCGTGTTCTGAGGCGAATTTACTGATTTAACTCCCCGTGAATAGAATCGCGGTGAAAATACTGCAATATAATAGCTAATCGAGCTGATGAATAAATATCATTGATTAAGGCAGAGAAAAAAAAACTGCAGGTAATTAAATGTTGTTGAACTTAATTTTCTGATTGCATTCATTTTCATAACTGTCTTTTAACGAAATTTCTGCTTATTCATTGACACACATTCTAAAAGCGTCTTTGTTGTAGAGATCATCAAAACAAGAATAACGTAAGTTTTGTTGATAAACTCACCATCACTTTGTTATTTTCCATGACCAACAGTGGTATCTAAAGCACGGGAACTTGCAGCAACAAAACGGAAACCCCTACTAAATATGTCATTAATTTATATTAACTAGAAGTATTTCGTATTACCTATTTGGGATATATATTCTTTGCAGTCTTCGACTATTTTTCGGGTGTCGACTGGTAATTCGCATCGAAATGTCGTTTACGACTCCAGTTCTCAAACAGGCCCTCCACACAATTTACAAAGCTTTATTACTCGTATCAATAACGTCGTTTTCAGTTCATCAGTCTTACAATTTCCATCCTCAACGTTTCTTCGAAAATTAAAATTTTAGCAGTTGATGTCATTTTGGTTGGTTTCAAATAAATTATTGAAACGAAAGAAGGAAAGAATTGAAAAGGAAATTTAATATCATTACATTGTCCTTTCAATTTAGCCTGCACGAGCGACCAAATATAACTTGCTAATACGATTAAATAATTTAGAATTATCTGACGATCACAAATTTCTTGCAGCTGGTCTACGTATCCGCTAGTACCCTAACCTCTGCATTCTAAATACGATTATGGACGAGTAGATGTGAAAATATTCTCGAGATGACGGGTTATCGATGAGAATCAACCGAGCAACCTAATTCATACGACTTTAAGGCCGGAGACTATGTACAACTTCGATAAATCTTTGGACTGACAGTGCTGGAGGGGTATTGTCAGCTTGCAGTGCATTCTACGGGTATAATAACAGCATGAATCAGGCCAGTTAAGCATGCGCAGAGACGTAAAACCGTTCTCTGCACACTTGTTTAATAATTGAGTACTGTCGATTTATAAGAAACGTACGTCGAACCACATTGAAGAGACGAACCTGTTTTTCAGCCGAATCCATCGTGATGTTCGCTACATCACCTTACTTTGGTTGGGTAAGGCAGGTAGTCTTTGTCTCTCTAGCGATTATGCTCAAAGACATTGTATGGTGTAAGATACTAAAAGAAATGAAACCAGAGACTTTCTTTTTCGGTCAAACCCATATCAATTTCTTCGAGATCGACTTAGAGTGAGATTCTGCCCTCCAGTAACCTTGCTGTAAGCTGGGTGTGATTCATGGGAATAGGTCAATATTCATCCTTCAATCAACGGTAGAGAACACAGCAAGAAATACTGCTTACCCTAATTTGAATTATTTCATTTTTTTTTTATATCTTTGTGTTCTATATCTGCGTTTTTTTCCCCCCAAATTCATTCCACATAAACTACTGCTAAGAAATCATCATCGTCATCATCATCGTCATCGTTACTGTCATCGCCATAATCATGATCAGCAGCAAGAGTATAATAATAATAATTATTATTATTATTTGTTTGAATTTTTGCCTTTTATTGGTACAAGTTGACTCCAAGTCTCACCCAGAGACCTCAAGAGACAATGATTTAGAAGTTCAAGTTGGCGTTTTGCCAATTTCTATTTCAAGATCTTGATATTTGCTCAGTTTTTGATAGGTCTTGACAGACACATTTATGTCGATTGGGACAGGCATATTAATTAGGAGGCACGATTTTTGTCTGAAGTCTTTCAATATAATGTCTGGCCTGTTCGCATCTACCTTTCTGTCAGTTTGAATGGTGAAGTTTCAGAGGAGTGAGAGGTGATTATTTTCAAGCACTGGAGGTGGTTCATGTTCCTACCAGTTTTTATCATGGGGCAGGTTCAGGTTTTTGTAAATTACCCAGTGAATATTTGTGCTACTCTACCATGCATGTTGAGATACTGCCGTTTTTTAATATGTTGGCCTTGTCTTAAAGTTTTCACTTTATTTTGTAATGTCCTTTTCCACATTGTTCTTTTTTAATCTTTCCATGTGGAATATCTAATCTTCCAGTAACTACTATCCCTCCTGCATAGATCAATAAGTTAGTGTCTCCTATATTTTTAGGATCTATCATACTGATAACAGAATCTACTTTCCTAGATATGTCTAACAGCTTCTGTTGGTACCCTTTAATGCTGACTATCTTTTTCAGAAGTACTCCAAAATTTATCTGCATCTCTGATTGATGTCATCCAGAACACAGCCCCAAAACCTGCCTGGCTGACTGAAGGAACAACATACCTACTCCCAAAAACTGAAAACACAAAAGATCCAAAGAACTACCGACCAATAACATGTCTCAAAACCACCTACAATATCCTCACATCCATATTAACTGACAGAATATGCGCTTTCCTTGAATAGAGATCTATCCTTCCACAAGCTCAAAAAGGCTGTAAAAGGAATTCTTATGGGTGCAAAGATTAGTTACTCATAAGTAAAATGATTGTAGAGAATTGCCGGAGTAAAAAGAACCAGAGCATGGTATGGATATACTACAGGAAAGCGTTTGATAGTGTCCCACATAATTGGATATTCAAGGCCCTTGAGAGATTATAAGATCTCTCCTGTCATCTCCAAATTCGGACAAGGTAGCATGGCCATATGGAACACACGTCTCCTTCTAAACTAACAACATACACATCAAACGAGGCATCTTTCAAGGTGACTCCCTGTCCCCCATTACTCTTTTGCATGGTACTAATCCCACTCTCAAACGAACTAAATAACACCATGTATAGATTCAAAGTTAACAATACAATACTAAACCACTTGTTTAATATGGAAGATCTGCAGCTGTTTGCTAGAAATAACGAAGGGCTAGTATGGCTGATAACAACTGTTAAAGAATTCGGTAGTGACATCGGGATGGTCTTTGGCTTTGATAAGTGTGCCAACGCAACTTTTGTAAGAGGCAAGCTCAGGCAAACAGTTTCCATTAAATTAGATACCGACACTACAATCAAGGAGCTTGTCTCACAAGAAAATTACAAATATCTAGGGATAAACGAAGGAGATGGTATACAACATGCTAATATGAAGGAGAAAATAAGAAACGCCCAACATTTTTGGGGAGGGGGCCAGTCGATTAGATCGACCCCAGTACGGAACTGGTATTTAATTTATCGACCCCGAAAGGATGAAAAGCAAAGTCGACCTAGGCGGAATTTGAACTCAGAACGTAAAGACAGACGAAATACCGCTAAGTATTTCGCCCGGCGTGCTAACGTTTCTGCCAGCTCGCCGCCTTAATAAGAAAGGAATATTACAGGAGGATAAGACTCATATTAAAAAAATGAACTCAGCACAAGAAATTGCATCGAAGCCATTAACACACTGGCTCTCCCAATATAGTTTTAAGATCATTACTGGAATCTTAAAGAGCTCCGACGTCTGGACAGGAAGACAAGAAAAGTACTAACTTTTAAGAACATGCACCACCCAAAAGCAGGTGTTGATCGTCTGTACCTACCTAGGAGTAATGGGGGAAAAGGAATGATGCAAGTAGAACTGTGTTATAAGACCTCCACAATAGCAATGAACAGGTAGTTATCTAGTTCAGAGGACTGGATGGTGCGACTGGTGGGAAAACACGAAAGCAGCAAAATACCCCATTCTATTGTAAAGGAAGCTTGCAAATTCGCAAGGGAACTTGGCATTAACCCTGAAATTGTTGAAGAACCTGAAATCACTGCCACAAGACAAGCAAAATTGATCAAGCAGACTGTAAAATTAAACGGGCAGAAACAAATTGAGGAGCGGTGGAGCCAGAAAGCTTTGCATGGACAGTATCTGAGAAGTTCAGGACTGAAAGCAGAGACTGAAGGTTTCATATTGGCGGCACAAGACCAAAGCTTGCTCACAAAGACTACCAGACTAACGTTCTTCAAAATGATTCTGATGCTAAATGCAGATTCTGCAATACATTTGACGAAACAATTGACCATCTCGTCTCAGGATGTGCTGTGCTGACACCAAACGAATACAAAAATTGACACGATAGGGGAGGACAATATTTACATAGGAAAATGTGAAAACACTACAAAATCAACATTCCTGCGCACTGGTATGAACATCATCCTGAGCCAGTCGTTGAAAGTAAAAATGTCACTATAATCTGGGATTTTCTAATCAGCAGTGACAGAACAGATTAGGCTAATCCACCAGACATAATTATCAAAGACATGGAAGAAAACAATTTTAGATTAATAGATGTAAGTGTTCCCACTGATAAAAATATATCTGTAAAGGAATTTGACAAAGTAAATATAAGGATCTTGAAATTGAACTACAAAAGATGTGGCATCTTAAAACGGGAACTGTTCCTCTTATTGTATGTGCCCCAGGAATGGTAAGAAAGGGATGTCAGAAACATCTAGATTAGATCCTAGGAGAACCATGCCTCTGAGAAAGCCAAAAGATTGTGCGGACAAGTACGGCCCACATCCTTAGAAAAACCCTATCCATTTAAATATTCGTTTTGTATTACATGAAGATATTTCGCTACTTCCCCTGCCACTATCTCTCCCCAAGCTTTCAGTCATACTGTAACATCTCTTATCCGTCACTCACCCCAGGACGCTGCGTGTGTCTCGATAAGTGATTGTAACAAACATGCAGATTAAAAGTAAAATAATAACAATAATAATAACTAGCTGGACCCGTGAAAAATTCACGGAAAATATAAAAAAATGTAAGCATTTGTAAATTGTGTGCTGGTGCCATGAGAAATGATTCTATATTGTAACAGTTAAAGACGGCGAGCTGGCAGAATCGTCAGCACACCGGGCGTCTGTCTTTACGTCCTGATTTTAAATTCTGCCGAGGTCGACTTTGCCTTTCATCCTTTCGGAGTCTATAGATTAAGTACCAACTGCGTAGTGGAGTCGATCTAATTGACAGGCCCTCTCTCCACAAAAATTTCAGGACTTCTGCCTATAGTAGAAAAGTATATTGCAACAGCTACAGAATACAGAAAAAAGGGTAAAACCGATAACTATATAATCCAACCAAAATATCTCAGTTACGCCAAGATGAACAGAATTACTATTTAGCCTTAAAATGCATCGTACATATTCAAGGAACCCTCATGGTTTAGTGGTACGGATCGCTTTTCTCGTACTCTTTTATTCTGTTACTTGTTTCAGTCATTTGACGGCGGCCATGCTGTGGAACCACCCTTTAGTCGAAGAAATTGACCTCTGGACTTATTCTCTCTAAGCCTGGCGCTTATTCTATCAGTGTCTTCTGATGAACAGCTAAGTTACAGAAACGCAAACAATCTAAAAACCCATTCAATCGAGAATAGCTAATTTTTGTTTTGGTATCTGGTCCAGGATGTTACGGGATATGACAGCAACACCATTCCAGATGTGAAAATTGCAATCCATTGCAGCAAAGGTGCTCTGGAAACAGGGATTTGTTCTTTTTTTTTTTGTTATTGCTGTTACCCTCCATTCTCTTTGCTTTTCTTATTTTCACTTAATTGTCTTTCAGTTGCTTTCAGTATTCAACTCTGTGTGTTTCGCATCCCTATATATAATAAGTTGAATTTCTGTCTTGTACCATCAATTTCATGCTTTTTCTTTCGGTGCCTTTCACTAGGCACAGTTCTGGTTTGCTCTTTGACCCTCCAGGACCATTAAAACTTGTCAGTTCATTTTCAATTACCCTGCTTTGACTACTACCCTGTATTGCGGCAGAAAGTCCTTTACAAGCCATAAGACTACGTCATGCCCAGTTGTTCCATGTACTAGGACACAAATTTATAGTCAGGGATATGTCTGACGATTACAGCCTGTGTTTCGGCAGCGTTTTCAGTTTTAATAGTACAGCAAATAGTACCATAGATTTCTTCTCTCTTAGTCGAGATAATTTCTCCCAATATGTCTTGGAGGGCTTGTTGTACTACTTGACGTAAAGAAGAAATTATTCCTCTTCCATCTTCTTGTAGATAGTAATTTATTTATTTATCTTCGCTGTCTTCGGGATTATCTCCTCTGGCAAACAATTCATATTTGATTTCATAACATTCTCCCACGTATATTTGTTTCACTGCAATTACTTGTCAGTTCATGTAACAGTGAGTGAAGGTTTGTCTTCACAAAGTTGCTATACGAATGAATCGTAGCGTTTGGAAGAGTTGCTAATGTTGCTTTTATTGTTTTTACTGTTGGTAATTCTCTGTCTTCCAAATTATCTGAGTATTTGAGAGATTTCTGCTATTAAATCTTCACTAAAATTTTCATTTTCTTCTTTTCCCTGTATATATAGCAGTGTGTTTTGATTTTGGGTTTTATTTTTAGCCATCGTATTGCCTTGTGGTGTAGTATATATGGTAGTTAATTTAAAAGAAAAACACTGTAATGTGCACAAATAAAATTTCAAAAGTTTGTAAAACAAACCAGTTTTTTCTGTTGTCTCTCCACCCATCACATTCTGTATCGAAGACCGCTCTTACTCAGTTATATTTCTTTTCTCAAGTACGCAAATAATAATAATAATAATAATAATAATAATAATAATAATAATAATAATAATAATAATAATAATAATAATAATAATAATAATGATAATAATGATAATAATAATAACAACAACAACAACAACACTGGTAATTACACAACCTGATAATCGCTACCTCATATGAGTGACAGTGAATAAACAAAATATTGTGAATAACGGTGGTAATGAAACTGAAGCCAACGACGGTGACAGTGTTGCACCTCGCAGCCTCAGAGATTCTGGTTCGACTCCAGCCTATCGATATCCAGAAAGGGACCACCACACACAGCATAGATGGCGCAAGCAAATTAATGCTGTGGTCGTGGAATGTTATTACCTGGACAACCCGGTAGATGAAAATGATGCTCAAATTAGGGGTTACAGACAACGTATGTATGATCATTGGAGAGAAAAGATTGTTTCAACTCACGGAACAGAAATTATGTGATCAAGCTAGGGCAATAAGAAATAATCGTTGGTTCACAGAAGTAGAGCTCGAAGCTATCAAAAAACGGGTATTGGAAAATAGCAGCAGAGATAACGATGAAAATACAGTTCTTACTAATAGAAGTAATCTCATAGCACAGGAAAGGAGAAGTGGTAACTTACTTGATGAGAGACATATAGATGATCTGAAAGAATACAATAAAACTAATGGTGACAGGACAGATGAACAAAAAGCAATCTGCGACAGAATAAAGGCAAGACTACAGGAGAACGATAGCGACATTATTTGCAACCTTAAAAAGGTTGATCGGTGAAAATTGAAACAAGAAACGAAAAATGTCAATGAAATTCTGAAATACATCAGAACAAACAACATCACAGAAACAAATGTTGATAAGGTAGCAAGTATTGTAACAGAAAATGTGGGTGTTGATGTCAAGGAAAAGAAATACAATGGGAGTGACAAAAGAAAAGACCCATGGTGGAAAAGACGAATACAGGCAGGGTTAGATAAGCTCTCGAAGGAAATTTCTGTGGGAAACCGAAAAGAGAAAGGGGAGCTTAAAAGCGAAACAAAAATACAGGGCACTGAAAAGAAGTATAATGTTGAAAGAAAGGGCCTGAAGATGGTAATGGAGGAACTGAAG
>NC_068985.1:125963327-125964986 GCF_001194135.2 Octopus bimaculoides
AGTTGATACCAGATAACAATGAAAGTCAAAGGTTTTGGAGTGACATCTGGAGCAAAGACAGGGAGCACAAGAAGGATGCTGAATGGTTGCAAGAACTAAAACAAACAGTAGTCTGTCCAAAACAGGCAGAACTAATCATTTCAGTTAGGGGAGTGAAGAAAATCAGTAAAAAAAATGAGCAACTGGAAGACGCTGGGACCAGATGGAGTTCAAGGCGACTGGATCAAAAGATTTGGTGAATGTCATGTACGAATAGCTGCGCAACTCAACACCTTGTTAAATGCCGACCAAGTAACACCAGAATGGTTGACATTGGGTAGGACAGTGCTGTGCTTGAAAAACATCGAAAAAGGCAACACGGAAGACAATTACAGGCCGATATCCTGTCTGCCACTTATGTGGAAATTATTGACTGGAATACTCGCAGAGTCAATGTACAGACATCTGGAAAAAATGGAGGGTTGCAAGCGTAAGTGCAGAGGTACTAAAGATAAACTCCTGATGTCGCTTATTGGCTGGCGATATGTGTATCTCTGATCACGAGCAGAATTAGTGGCGGAGCATCATAACCATGTGTTGAGAAGAATTCTTTGTGGTTTGAATAATTCACCTCTGGAAACATGGGTGTTTCACTCGTCATCCTTAAAACAAACCTTATTCAGGGACCTTTTGATTGGGATGGGCTACTTGACCTGAAAAAAACTCTAACTGGGCTCCACCTGCAAGGTCATGCGCTGTTTATCTTGATATGAGATCACCATGTCGCGCACATACGGCTGTGATGCATATGCTTGGTGTACCCTTATCAGACGCATAGTCATGATGGGTATATTTGGCTTTGTATATTTGCACCCCACTGTCAGTTTGATGGCATGCACTGCTCTTTCACTCAGTATTATTTTTGCTGCCCACTACAAATGTTTTTTTTAGCTGCTTATTTTTCTTGAATATATTTCCGTTTAGTATTTGTGGGAAAAAAAGACTGAAAGAAGACCGAAGAAAGAACAACAACTGAAAAACATAAAAGACAGCTGCAAAAGAAAAATGTTTTAAACAATTTTTAAAGCAAAATCAAAGCAAATAAAATCTTTTAGAATAGACAAAATTTTTTAAGGTTGAAGTATACAAGAAAGATACTAGTATAAAACTATAAATTAAGCAAAATCACAGTTTTAGATGAAATGTATATGCGCACGCGCATGTATGTGTGTATGTGTGTGAGTGTGTTTTTATTTTAACCTATGAGACTCACAAAAAGTTGTTTTGCTTCGTCTGAGAAATACATCAACGTCTCAAAGATAGCTTCTCTTTATATGAAAGAATAAGATGCCTTAATATTGATAATCATGGTGATGATGATGCAAGAAGGAAAAAACAGTAGATTTCAATGGAAGAGGGTAGATAACTGTGTAAATAGATAGGTGGTTGCGTATGAAAAGATACTAACGGACAGAAAAAAAAGAGATAAAAAGAATAGTAAAAATAAAATGAGTTTTAATAAAACATGTTAACTTACAGTAATACAATTCATTGAGTATTTTTGCGTGATATTTGCTTGTGTGATAACGTATGTACGTATGTATGTATGTATGTATGTATGTATGTATGTATGTATGTATGTATGTATGTATGTATGAATGTTTTTCGTTTTTATAAATA
>NC_068985.1:125968759-125973011 GCF_001194135.2 Octopus bimaculoides
TAATTCATAAGTTGATTTCATATATGTGGTAAGTAGCTTGCTTATAAACCACATGGTTCCGGGTTCAGTCTCACTGCGTGGCACCTTGGACAAGTGTCTTCTACTATAGCCTCGGGCCGACCAAAGCTTTGTGAGTGGATTTGGTAGACGGAAACTGAAAGAAGCCCGTCATATATATGTATGTATGTATGTATGTATATATATATATATATAGTGAATTCAAAAAACACAGAGAAAAAGAAAGAAACAAACGTCTGGATGTGGCACAAGCAATGTATTAATAAGACGCTCAGAGAAAGAAAATTTTACGTTTCGAGCATAGCTCTTCTTCGGAAACAGGAACAAACAGGGAAGTCCAAGATGGAGAAAAAAATCACCAACAATCACGTGCAGTTATATTTGTAAAGTAAGTGACCGGAAGTAGGAATGAAGAGAAAATGCTTTCTGGAATATTAGAGTGGAAAACAGTTAGTATGCGTGTGCGCGAGCGTGCATGTGTGATGGTGTGTGGTGTGTGCGGTAGTGTGTGTATGTCTGGTAGCGCTTGTGCGTGTGCGCGCCTGGTAGTGTGTGTGGTATTAAATGAGTGTGTGTGTTTGCGCTCGTGTGCGTAGTCTGTGTGTTTGTGTTTGTGTACGTAGTCTGTGTGCATGTGTGTGTGTGGTAGGATCTGGGTGTGAGTGTGTGTAGGTGAGTGGGTATTAATGTCACTCTGAGGGATCAGCAGCTATAGTGACAGGTGTGTGAATGGGTGGATGTGGCAATGTGTGTGTGTCCGTGTTTGCGTGTGTGGGTAGATGGAAGGGTCAATAGTGGGTCAGAGGCAATCAGAAGAGGGTGTGAGAATGGGTGTGAATGACTGTAGAGGGGTGAGAAAGTGTGTGTGGGTGCGTTGGTGTAGCCAAGTGTTGGGTGTTATTGTGCAGGCGTGTGTATGTGTGTGTTTCTGTGTGCGCTTGTGTGTGTGAGAGTGCGTGTGTGTATGCGTGTGTGTGTTTGCGCACGTATGCGGATCTGTGGTGTGTGGTATAGGAATATAAAAAATAAGAAATGATACAAATAAATAGTGGAAAATAAAATGATGAAAATGAAAAATTCAAATAATATATAAAATTAACAAGTAATGAAAAATTAAAATTAGTAATGATAAAAAAAAAGGAAAAGGATTAAGTGAATAAATCAGAAATTCGGTAACAGAAATAAGATCAGTAATAAAAATTAAAATTATAAAAATAATATTTAAAAATTATTAAAAAAAATTTTTTTAATTATGAAATTATTAAATTATTATTAAAATTTATTAAGAATTATTTTTAAAAGTTATATAAAGATAAAACAGAAATAAAGGAATAAACAAATGAATATAAAAAGTGGATAAACAGATTGAGTAAAAAAGCTTTTTTAAAAAGGGTGAGTGGGGAAAGTCACTGAGAGGAGGGGGTTGTGTTGAATCCGAAATTAGTTTGGGTACGTAGAGAGAAAACGTAACGCTGTTCCAGGTGGGGTGGAGAGTTGAGGGATTCATGGAGTAGGGAAGTCCGAAGACGGTGACATCTGAAGTAGAGTGGTCGGCCGAGCGAAAATGACAGGCGACGGGGGGTGTTCTTACGTAGACGAACGTCTCGTACGCGTTCGGTGAACCGATCGGCTAGCCAACGTTTATTGCAAAGATTGCACCTGGTGCAGTAAATGATGGCTTGAATAAGTGTAGGAAGAGTTCGTAATGTAGAAGGTGTGCTGGGTGGATCCAGGTGAGGGAAGTGACGTAGGAGATGAAAAAACAGTTGTGGCAACGGGGTCTGGAGCTAGGGAAAGATCCGGGTTAGGTTGGAATAGAGGAGTTAGCTACGGACCAGTAGGTCACGTAGGTTACGGGTGCGTTTGAAGGTGGGCAAGGGTAGCTTGGAGAAATAGGGAGGTGGTGGGATGTAGCTGGAGGTGACGGAAGGCCCGCAGGATCTTCCGATGAAGTGGTAGGTTGGATGGGTGGAAAAGGAAGGCAAAGGGAATGCGGTAGGAAGATCGGTGTGGGAAGGAGAGAGGACGGTAGTGCGATCGATTTGACGAGCGCGAGTAAGGGCAGTTTGGACAAGGGTGGAAGGGTAACCGCGATGAATGACCAAGAGGACCAGGTATTGGGACTGGGTCTCGAAATTCTGGTCCCGGCCGCACAGGTGTCGGAGGCAGAGGAACTGGGAATATGGGATGACCCGCTTGGTGTGGATGGGATGAGAGGAGGGCAAGTTGAGGTAGAGGTAGGTGTCCGTGGATTTAAAGAAGGTGGAGGGGGTGAGAGAATGGGTGAGGGGATCAATGGACAAAGAGATATCGAGGGAGTTGATGGAAGTATCAGAGATAGTAGAGGTGAATTGGAGAGAAGGGTGGAAGTTAGAAACGAAAGAGATGAAATGGGGGAGCTGTTCGCGAGAGAGAGGTCTATATAGTCGTCTATATAGCAACTGTATAACTCTGGGGTCGGTTCGGAGAACTGTGAGAAAATTTGGGTCTCAATGTAACCAACAAATAAATTAGCAAAATTGGGGCCATTATTTTTCCCATAATGGCACCAGAACCGCTGCTAATTCTCTCCTGTTAGTAAAGCAGTTGAGTGTGCGGACAAATTCTGCAAGGTGGAGAAGGATGGAGTGTAGAGTTGGGCTGATGGTCGAGAAAGTATTGGAGGGCTAGGAAGCCGTTGTTGTGGGGATCACAACGTACAAGGATTTTATGTCCCTAGTGAAAAGGATGCGTGAAGGGCCGGGAGGGAAGGGGAAGGAATTGAAGAGGCGAAGCGCATGGTTAGTGTCATGGATATGCGACAGGGGGCGGCGATAAGAGGGGAAAGAATAAGGTCGAGATATTTGGAGATATATAATATGGTGAGGGGGCTCTGTGAGTGTGCGCATTCATATTTCTATAAATATGTATGTGTATATATGTATGTGTATATATGTATTTATGTATGTATATATATATATATTTATATATATATATGCATATATATATACATATATATATATATATGCATATATATATATATATATATATATATATATATATATATATATATATATATACATATATATATATATATATATATATACATGAGTGTGTGCGTGTGTGTGTGTGTGTGTGTGTGTGTGTGTGTGTGTATACCTCTAAGACATTAACTCTATTAGTTAGTCGCTTTTTTTAAATTGATATTTTAAACTTATTTTAATGAAAAACTATATTTTCGGCTCCAAATATTGCTTTCACAGTGTTTGTAATTATACACTGGTGGGTTAACTGAACATGTGCGAGTGGTATACTGGTGAAATTATACCCAATATTTATATCTCGTGCCTTCACTGTCGCTAATATATCTAATCTGGATAAAATAGGGTCTAATCTTAATCAGAACCGGTGAAGAACGCGACTTATTCAACAGTAAATAGCTCCTGCATGATCATAGAAGCACGTTTTGGTGACCTGGTTTTATTTTTAAATATTTCGATATAACTATACTTCGATATATTTTTCTGTTCTGGTGAACTCCACGCACCTATACATACTTACATATGTACATACATACATACATACATATGTACATACATACATACATACATATGTACATACATGCATACATACATACATACACACGCATATATTCTTTTATTGTTTTACTTGTTTCAGTCATTTGACTGCGGCCATGCTGGAGCACCAGCTTGGAGGATTTTGGCTGAACAATTTGACTTATTTTTTAGCCTAATACTTCTTCTATCTTTTACAGAACCGCTAAGTTACGGAGATGTAAACACACCAACACAGGTTGTCAAACGGTGATGGGGTAACAAACACAGACACAAAGACACACATACATAGATTTATACACACACACATATATACATATAAATTAATCAAAGGACATACTAAGTATGTCTACCTGCTGGAAATAGCAGTCAAAACTTTTATTTAAATCGCCAAAATACACTGATAAGAACTACAGAAATTAACCGTCCACGGGAAACCGGGCTAAGACAATTTCTCAGCATACACTCAAGTATTTGGACTCACGTGGGCTGGTTTCTGAACTGACATAATAGCCTCACCTTCCTCAGCACGCGTTACCGTGATAGAGAGCCCCAACCCGTCGTGCTGAAGTCTGCGCTGCAACTGATACGTTTTGCACCGAAATGGTGGCAACCACAAGTGTGAAAATAATTTCAATACGGAGCAAATAATTCACGAAAAAATAATTTGCGTAGATATC
>NC_068985.1:125973163-125976081 GCF_001194135.2 Octopus bimaculoides
TATATATATATATATATGTATATATATACAACGGGTTTATTTCAGTTTCTGTCTACAAAATCCACTCACGAGGCTTTGGTCGGCCCGAGGCTATAGTAGAAGACACCTGGGCAGAGAGACTGAACCTGAATCCATGCGGTTAGGAAGCAAGCTTCTACCACATAATGTGTGTATGCGTTTGTGTGTGTGTGTGTGTGTGTGTGTGTGAGTGTGAGAGAGAGAGAGACAGAGAGACAGAGGGGCAGAGAGACAGAGAGACAGAGAGACAGAGAGATAGAGAGAGAGAGATAGAGAGAGATAGAGAGAGATAGAGAGAGATAGAGAGAGATAGAGAGAGATAGAAGGTGCGTAGTCAAGTAGTTATAATGTTGCAATCATGATCGTATGATAACGGTTTCGTGGTTTTGAATTCCTTTAGCGACATAGTGTTGTGCTGTCCAAAACACTTCATTTCACGTTAGACCAGTCCACTTGCATTTCGTTATCTCACCATTAGCATTCATTACTAACAAGTATACACGCCAGTGAACTGCACACAAGTGATTGTGTAATGCAACTACGGGCACGCGCACACACACACACGCACATCAACGAGCAATTTTAACGTACTCATACAATGAATATTACTACTCCCATTTTTTCTTTTCTCTCTATTTCTCTCTCTCTCTCTCTCTCTCTCTCTCTCTCTCTCTCTCTCTCTCTCTCTCTCTCTCTCTCTCTCGCTGACTCTTTGATGCACACACTTCAATGCACTTCTTGAAAGATAAATATTTGCTCACACACACACATACATGCCCGCACGCATACAAGATATGCATGTTTACTGAAAAGCCCGGACAAATTTGGGCATACATTCTCTGCCACTATCTCACCCTCTAAAAAATCATCAAATTACGAAATTGTAATAATTGGGAACGCCTACGTCTTTAGTATCTTCACATTAGCATGTATGCCAACTTATAAGAATGCCTTCGTATGCATGCGTCAGAGTTTCGGAAGTACGGTTCCAAACTTTGTTACATAAACAATTAAATTCAAGATGATTGTTAAATAATGTCACTTTCTAACAGACAAATTATTATAGTATCACATCAAAGCCCCTACGGCAGCAGTTGATTACAGCACCCACGTCTGCGATGGTTTTGCTGCTCCATACAGATGCGAATGCGCGTGGCTTAGTGGTTATGGTATCCGGTCCTCGACCGTGAGGTTATGAGTTCGACACCCGGCAGGATGTTGTGTCCTTCAGCCAGACACTTTATTTCCACTCAGAAAAATGAGTAGTACCTGTATTTCAAAGGGCCAGTCTAGTACATAGTGTGTCACGCTGAATTTCCCTAAGAACTACGTTAAGTGTACGCGTTTGTGGAGTGCTCAGCCACTTGCACGTTAATTTCACGAGCAGGCTGTTCCGTTGATCAGGTCAGCTGGAACACTCGTTGTAATCAACGGAGTGACAGTCATATACAGGAACATACTGGATTGCACCCAAAAGCAAAAATAGTTACTCGGTTGTTTGGTATGAAATAGCCTCCAAAAATAATCCTAACTCTGACCCAGAAATACGGTGTCTTCTCGTTGTCTTTTCTATTCCTACTCTAATTTCATCTGTTCCTTCAAACTCACTGGTTTCGTGTCACCTCCACTTAGACACTCACACCTCATCTCACTTCCTTCGGTCACCCATTTTGTGTCTTATTTCATAAGACTCGTTGTAACCATTCTTCCCCATAACGTCGACCCGTTAGAATTCTCTCTCTGAACATGTTTTTTTGTCTTTTTTTTTTTTTAATGTCGAAGCGTCTGTGAAAGTTATTGACACACAGCTTCTCACCTCAGTCGAAATCAATGTAAATGAAAATTTTTTAAAATACAATTTGGCAATAAAGAGCCTCTGAAAACATATCGGAAAATTCACAAAGGTTTAGTTAGGACTTTTGTTTTTCCTACCACCCAAATATTTTTTTGCTTTGCAGGTGTTGATTTGCAACGTTTTAAATGGAACATTGACAGCATCTATCTAATTGGCTTTGGAAGGCCTGTATAGGCCACTGGCTCAGCTATTTCGCAAACATTCACTGATTGATTCCAGTTCTCACTAATTATATTGTTCACCAGCTAGAGATGACACGCACTAAAAAATATAATAGAGCAAAATAAAGTACAAATAAAACATCAGACCCTTGGATATACACAGAAATGACAGCAAAAAACTGTCAATTCTAAAAGCGATTCTCTAGCATCTTTCCGGTTATAATGACTGAATCAAACTAATGGACATATGTACATGCATAGGAGTAGGTGTGTGGTAAGAAGCTTGCTTTTCTACCACATGGTTCCGGGTTCAGTCCCACTACGTGACACCTTGGGCAAGTATCTTCTACTGTAGCCTCGAGCCAGCCAAAACCTTGTGAGTGGATTTGGTAGACGGAAACTGAAAGACGCCAGTCATATATATATATATATATATGTATATATATATGTGTGTGTGTGTGAGTGTGTGTGTGTGTGTGTGTGTGTGTGTGTGTGTGTGATTGTGCCCCACCATCGCTTGACCACTAATGTTGGTGTGTTTACGTCCCCATAACTTAGCGGTTCAGCAAAAAAAAAGAACCGATAGAATAAGTACTAGGCTTACAAAGAATAAGTCCCGAGGTCGATTTGTTCGACTAAAGGCGGTGCTGCAGCATGGCCGCAGTCAAATGACTGAAATAAGCAAAAGAATAAAAGAATACATATACACTTAGATACATACATACATGATGATGGCCGTCCACTCGTGACCGAGGAAGACCATTGCCGACCTTCAGGAACATTCTGCGCTCTAGTACTAACTTACATTTTGCATGTACGGCTAATGAGCTTATCAAGAGCAGGGCTCATTACATACAAACATACATACAGACAGACAGACAGAC
>NC_068985.1:125976233-125993768 GCF_001194135.2 Octopus bimaculoides
GACAGACAGACAGACGGACAGACAGACAGACGGACAGACAGACAGACGGACAGACAGACAGACGGACAGACAGACAGAGGTTCAGGAAAAGCAGTAAAATGTGACAACCGATGCAGACTTTGTGGAGTTAGCACCGAGTTAACACCTACATAATAAGCAGTTGTCCGAAAAACTCATCACGGTATTATCTACCGATGAAACATGACTTTGTAGCTATGACGAGATCCATCGAAAGGATAAGCCCGACAACAAAGAAATAAGAACCCACAGTATGGTGGAGCTATAGCCACTCTTAATACTGGTGGAATGTACCAGTGAAAGCCTCAATAAAATATAATCACAATAGATATGATATAATGATTTTGGATAGAGAAGAGAAACTATACAGTTGTGAAAATTAGCTGTCCAGCGGATGTTAACATAAAGCTGAAGGTCAGTGAAAAAGAGAACACCTATGCTGAACTATTGAAAAATCTGCAGTTATTCTGTCCAGATTACAAGTTCATGTGTGTACCTGTAATTATTGGGGCACTGGGATATGTAACACACTGCCTAAATACCAATCTTGAGAAATTGCGCTTCTCAAACCAGAAAGGAGAAAGCTAATTCGAAGACTACAGATCCAATCCATCAATGGAACTGTAAAAATCTGTAAAACTTTCCAGAAGTTTATCATTTAAGTATATATAAGCATGTCTAGATATGCAGGTATATGCATGAGAAGACATGCATAAAGCAAAGCATACAAATCTGCACGTATACATACATACATACATAATACATACATACATATATACACAGATACATGCATGCGTGCATGCATACATACATTACATACATACATACACACATACGTATAAAAATACACCGTTGTTGATGTTGAAATTTCAATGAAGTAGGCTTGGATCTTGATTAGAAACCGGCTCTTTCTCTATTGGCCAGAAATCTTGAAATAATACTGAATAATGACATACTAGCATACATACATACATACATACATACATACATACATACATACATACATACAAGTTTGGCTCGGGGCACTGACAAGTTTATGACATCCCACTACGAAGGCTATCCACATACAGTTCAAGAAGAAAAGATCCCTGTCAAGTGCCTAGAGCATAAAAAGCAGAAAACATTGATCGACAACAAATGTGAGCCGTGTAAAACTAAATGAAGATGTCAACCACATTATTTTCAACTACGTGAGAATGTCACCCAGATATTATCTTCCCCTGAGACATAATGTAGTGGTTAGAACAGTCTCAAACAGAATAAAAAACAGAAAATAGCAACAAATTTGACTATATTGAAATCGATGGGTTAAAAGAATAGTGTTGGAATTTAAAAATAAAACAGATACCAAGTTAAAACACCACCGGTCAGATACTGTTGTGTGGCTCCAGAAGAATAAAAGATGCTCTGTTGTGGAAATCCGCTGCCCTCTGCGTTGTGAGAAAAATGCAAGAGGAAGGAAATGCCTATGGACCATTCATAAGGAATTTTCCTTATCAGTAACAAAGATACTCTTTCGGTTTCACACCTATTATTACAGAAGCAACAGGATAAGCACTAATATGCTTAGAGCAAAGTATGGCCGAACTTGGGTTCTTATAAAGAAAAGGCAACTCTTTTATTCATATGCTACAAATGGTCATATCGGGGACAATGAAAATCTGTAAGACCTTAAGACTTAAAGAACAATGAACAAAAAATATTCCTTCCTTCACAATCTTGCTACCAAGCAGGTGGTCGGTCTAGATTAAAACTAAAATCAAAAGAAACGAAAATATATATACATACATAATGTATTGACTTTTTTTTCTTAAATAACAATATATATTTTGACTATTTCGAAGATTTGTATATTAACTTTGTAAAGCGATTTCATGTAATATCTTTATTCAATTCATCTGACTTCAACATTTCAATCGCCAATATTTTGCCTGAATTGAGTTGCACATTGGATTTGTTTTATATTGTATATACAGTTAGAAAATTACTATTTGTAAATCTGACAACGAGATATTCAGCAACAGTACTTTAGAGTAAAGATTATTTGCCAACATAATATGGCAGTCCTGGTTTAGGACACAGATCGTGTCGTATAGCCAGCTGGAGATGATGTCTCCTGGGGCTAAATTACAGCAACATTCGTCCTAAACCAGGACTGCCATATTATGTTGACAAATAATCTTTACTCCAAAGTACTGTTGCTGAATATCTCTCGTTGTGAGATTTACAAATAGTAATTTTCTAATTCATAGATCAGTGACTAGTTGTCACTTTGAAAACTATATATTTAGAACGGGAATTTGGCAGCGTCACCTTCACCCGAACAATTTTTTTTGTTTTTTGAAGAACTCTAGCCGAATTTTTTGTATGAGGCCGCCATTGTTGGGTGGTGGTAAATAACTGAGAAAAATGAAAAGTTATGCAGAAGCTACTGGAGATCGAGTTGCCCTTAGACCCACGTGTGCTGAAACAGGAGATGTTACAGTGGAATGCAGAGCTGATAAAGAAATATAGTAGCATGGTAAGGAAAGAGGGATCAAATATAAAAATGACCCTGCCAGAGGAGGAAAAAGTGAAAATGGAAAAGAAGACGGTCATATTCAGAACATTTTCGAATAAAAATAGAATTGAACACGCACCGCAGGATGAAATAGAACTTTTAGAACATATAGGAGATAGCATAGCGTTCTTTACGAGAGGAAAGAGATATGTGTCTATAGTTGTAACCTTTATATCACGAGAGAAGGCGAAAAAAACTCCAACAAACATCGTCGAAAAATACCTTAGAATGAGAACCCAGGTTCAAAATTTCCCCAAGAAACCTGATGAAGGCTGGAGGGTATATCAGCCGAAACGTTGTGTTAACAACAAACAAGATGAGGACAATTATCCGTCAATTGTAAATAATGTAAATAATATACTTTTAGTTGTCCACAATTTTGTATTGTCTCTTACACGGATCACAAATTTGTGACGTGTGAGGTACATATAGATAAATGTCATAGTCAGCGACCTGGGTACTGGAAGATGAACAAGTTTTTGACTTGTGAAGCCTTCCGTGCCCTGATTAAGGAATTAGTACAGATGGCACTATGTGGCGCCATCATTAATAATAGATGGTGGCACGCCTTCAAGAGAGCCATTCGTTTAGAGTCTATTAGAGTTAACAATCAGCTAAGCTTAGATCTAGAATAGAAGGGGAATTAGTTAAGAATTTAGACGAGGCTATGGAATCTGGCGAGAACGGCCATGTACCGTCACCTCAAAGCCAAACTCGAAGGCTGCAGAGTTAGAGCTAAGCTACGTCCAGTGGGATTAGAAGGTATTAACGTTGCCGGATAGGCAAGTTGTGTGGAAAGTCAGAGGAGCAAAAAAGCTTCTGTAAAGTCTTTAACTGACGAACAGGGCCGCAAGATTTATGGACAGGAAAAGATGCAAAAGGCATTTCACCAGTATTTCGCCCGGTTGTCTGGGCAGGGCGATGCGCTCGAACGTGGGGAGTCCCTAAAGGGCTTCCTCGACGGTGGGCCGCGACTCTCGGCACGGGAGGCGGAATGCTGTGAAGGACTGATTACACCTGCGAAGTTCAAAGAGGTGTTGGCCGGGTGCGCCGGGGACAAGTTGCCGGAGCTGGATGGTCTACGCTATGAGTTTTATCGTAGCATGCCAGAGTTGTTCGGGGACATGCTGCCCAGCGTCTACACAAAGTGGCAACAGAATGGGAGGATTCCCAGCTCTGTGTGTCGGGGAGTGGTGACGCTGATCAGAAAGGATCCGAGCAACGGGGATATTATAAGTAACTACAGGCCCATAACTCTACTCAATGTAGAGTTAGCCAAAAGGTTGACGCGTGTCGTGGAGAAACTTGTAGGGAAGGCGCAGACATGCGCCATTCCAGGCAGGTCGATCCAGGACAATCTTCACCTTATACGCTACACCTTAGATAGGTTGGGTAAATTAACCGGCAAAGGTGGGACACTGGTCCATTTAGACCAAAGTAAAACGTTCGATAGGGTGGACCACCAGTACTTGGCGGCGGTCCATGAAGCGGCTGATCTGGGCCCAGACTTCCGTAGGTGGATCTCCGCCATATATAGCGGCATCAAATCCACCATCCAGATAAACGGCCACCTTTCGGAGCCGTTTTAGATCAAGCGCTCAGTTCGTCAAGGGTGTCCTCTGTCACCGCTTCTGTACGTGTTGGCCCTTGAGTCATTACTGCAGAAGTCGGAGAATTTGGGGAGCACCCCCAATGGAATCGGATGTGGTAAGCCTGTCTCTGCTTATGCAGATGAAATTACCATCATCGTGTCCAATGAAGCTCAGCTACCTTGTGTAGAGGACGCTATCAAAGGATACGAGGCGGCCGCAGGAACAAAAGTTAACAACGACAAGTCCATCGGCTTGCACCTCGGCACCTGGAGGAGCAAGTCGATATCGTCCAGTGTTGTGGGTCACTGGACAGATGGTTCTGTTAAGTTGCTTGGAGTTTGGTTTGGACCGGACTTCCAGACGGGGAAGAATTGGAGCGAGGCGGCAAACAGGGTGGAGGCTCTAGTCCGGACTTGGTCCGGAAGGGCTTTGTCCCTGAAAGGAAGGGCGGAAGTGGTACAGATGTTTATTGCATCTGTAATCACCTACCACCTGACCGTTATACCTTGCCCTGACTCGTGGCGAAACAAGTTGGAGCGCCTCCTCTTTCGCTTGTTGTGGAAGGGAGGAAAGCCACTTGTGAGGCGCTCCGTTTGCTGCCAGGAACCGCTAAAGAGTGGGTTAGGGATGCCCTGGTTAATGATGCGCAGACATGCGTTGAGGCTGAGGTATCTCTGGCACTACCTGGAAGGTGACAAGGTAGGGAATCCGCTGGCGGAGGAATTCTTTCCGTGACCAGCCTCCTTGGAGATTCAAACCCGGTTTCATTAAAAGATGTAATCTGACTGAATGGCAAAAGGAGTGTCGGCAGGCACGCGTTCTTATCTACAAGACAGGCAAGGCCGGCAGTGAGAATATCACCTCGGTTTTGTATAAAGCGCTGGTAAAGAGTAAATACGATGACGCCCTAGGAGGGGCTTTGGGGTTCGACGAGAACCAACTTACCAACCTATTTCAAAAAACTTTCAGACCAGGGTATTTGGATAATTACCAAAAATCCCTGACCTGACAGTGTTATAGGAACACTTTACCTGTTCGCGAGAAGTTATCTAGGCACGGAATGTCAGTGCCATCGACATGTCCAAGATGTGGGCTGAACGAGGAAACCGTCCAGCACGCTCTTGTACAGTGTCGGAAGCCGTCAGACTTGATAATTTACGTTGAACATGTGTACAGCTATCGGCTGAATCTATAATAAAGATTGTACTGCCAACTGGACCCTCAAAGGAAGGCGAGGCATGTTTCCTCTGTACAGTTGCAGTGTTGAAGAGTGTGTGTGGAAGACCAGAATGCAAGGACTCGTGGCGAGATCCTTCATCTCTGGCCCTGGTCTGTTACTATACTTCAGATACCATCTGAAGAGTAAGATAAGGCTGGAGAGGAGAATTCTGCCGCGAAGTGTGTTCGAGAAAAGATGGAAGGCTGTGATGAGAAAGGTGGGTGCAAGTAACCCTACTTTATCCGCATTGGAAAAAGGAAACGGATAGCTGCTGGGCCTTACAAGCAACCGAGTGTAATCCACCCCCACCCCCAAAAGTAAAGTTAATATATATATATATATATATATCATCAATATTTTTAATCCACATGTTACATTCGAAATCATCATAACATTATTTGTGTGTATTGTCCTGTTGTGTACATTCTTTATGTGATATTCATTATCGTAATAAAGAATTCACCTCTAGCCGAACAATTATTTTGTGCTGATGAAGGGAAATAACCCGGAAACCGCGATACACAGATATCGTGTTAAGCTGAGTGGGGGTGCTAGATTCCCTTGTTCGAAAATATAAGGACACAGACCGTGTCGTATAGCCAACTGGAGACGATGTCTCCTGGGGTTAAATTACAGCAACATTTGTCCTAAACTAGGTCTGCTATGTTATGTTGGCAAATAATCGTTAGTATACAGTAGTGAGATGAGACAGGCCCTTATTTTCCTATTATAGTAAGTCAGATCTGTATGCCTCCACATTTGGAAGGGCGCTTATGATTCCGGTTGAAGGAATTAGGATCGAATGCTAGTCAGTCGATCCAGCAGATGATGCTTTATATCGGTGCGTAGTGGGTGGTGCGCTTCAAAGCCGGAAAGAGGAAGGCCAAGAAACGATATGCATTCTCTTCTGATAGCTCCTAAAACTTACTGATCTGTTGTATGCAGAATTTTCAATCGATAGTACTCGCACAAGCATTGTTTGCAAGTCTCTAATGCACGAAAGGTCTTCTTGAAATCATTTCCAGTGTGTTATATTGTCGTTCATTTAGTTCAAATTTTTGCATTGCAGTATACTTGTATTATATTGTACATGCATACAATTCAATGTGGAATTATAGTTGGAGTAATCCTCATTTATATGTACTTTATCCCGTAATGCATATATAAAGAAAAGTATTAAGGAACAATGTTAGACACAAACCGTTTTCCTATCAGTAATGTGTATAAATATTAGAATTCAAATGTTATATAAATTACAATGAAACTATTGGATAATATTTATTAAATAAATACAGTACATTTAAGTAAGCAGCAAGAAAATTCGTCTCAACATTATGGACATGATGAAAAGATATTCTTACCGACAGGGGAGATTGTTATGACTGATGCGGTATCAAAAGAGAGAAAAACAGGCCTTAGAATTACCGTTTATCATACATAAATAATCTCATACATTTGTGAATCTCTCTGAAAGCTATTCTGTTTGTTTTCCTTTTGCTTGCCGTCTTCTGTCTATCTGTCTATCCATCTATCCATCTATCTATCTATCTATCTATCTATTTGTCTATCTATCTATCTATTTGTCTATCTATCTATCTATCTATCTATCTATCTATCTATCTATCTATCTATCTATCTATCTATCTATCTGTCTGTCTATCTATCTATCTATCAACCCTGGCTCGGATGTTCCTTGTCAAATCACTAAATCACTACATCGCAATGTGTGTAGATAAGGTTCCCTCTCTGTCTTTCTCTTTCTCTCTCATTCTCTCTCTCACACACACTCTTTCTCTCTCTCTCTCTCTCTCTCTTTCTTATTCACCAAAGGCCGTTAATGTGATTTCTCTCTGACTCTTTATACCACCTTTATGTACATCTCACTCAAGAATAAACAGTAAAAATATGCATAGTTTAAATAAATAATTGTATCCACCAAATGAAGCATAATAATCTAGTTTCCTTCAACAGTACCTGGGAGAAGGACATCGCGTATTAAAGTAATACTAGAAATTATAGACTATACTAGAAAAATGCACAATATACATAAATATTATACGAACATGATCATTATAAAATTTACAAATGCCTTACCGAATGATCTTTAATTATAAAGCTGTACGTATAACATTGCCTAATCTGCATTCAATGGCTGGAATTCCCCTGAAGGTAAGGAAACATTTAACACTGAACACATCACAAATGACCTCACATATTAGCATATTAATATAATGAAACAATACAACTGATGCCTACCCAAAAGTCATCAGATTACGTTCACGCTGTTCATGTCTGTTACACACTCAGCCACTGGCGCACTAATTAATCTTAGATCGTCATCTATGTTCAAGGACATTCTAATTTTCCCCGATAAATAATTCTCCCAGAACCGATGGATCTTTCTTTTCCTAAGACAGTTGGGTGTAGTTTCAGTGAAATATAACTGGTATATTTCATAGATCATGTTTTCAGGGAACTTTTTTGCAGGCCGATTGATTACATAGACACCACTATTGAGAAATTTAAGTCTAACAGTACCCAGACGCATCAATTGCATCAGTCTTGGAGGCTCACAAAGAAGAGGAGTAGCAACTTATTCATTTGGTTCAACACTGTATATTTTACACACTACTTTCACAATATGAATGGACATTCATAGATAGGCACATACATTCTCTCATATAATGTCTTCATATGACAGATACATAAACTCAAACGTGAAAAACAAAAAATAAGCAAAAATTAAATAGAACTTCGAAAATTTCGACTATGAAAATTCAGTTGTTCGATCGACTGAGGAACGTGCTAACTTAATTAGCTTATATGCTAATTTCGTTTCTTACTCACATGATCTCTGTCGTTAACACACACACAATAACTCGCACAGATTTGCACATGCACAGGCGCATGCACGCGCGCGCGCACTGCAAGCTTATATATATGTGTCTTTTCACCATTTTTCTGTTCTTTTCACCAATGACTTATGGTTTTTCTCTTCGTGCGGTTTGCTGAGTGGTCCACTTCAATGGCAGCCAACTCCAGATTTGTGAGGCGAGTTTGAGTATATGTAATTGTATGTGAGATGAGTGCGATGTCATCTGTGAAGTCGAGGTCAGTGAGGTTCAGTGCAGGACGACGTGAGCCTTGGTGGGGACGGAGAGGTATGCCCAGTACAGATACCATAGCGTGACTTAGTACATAGTCTGAGACTATAACGAAAAGAAAAGGAGTGAAGGCGTCCCCTCAAACAACTCTTGCGCTGATGGCAGGGGTGCATAGTAATCTTTTGCCGTCTACATAGAGATAGCGGACAGCTTTACAACTTCATTTGGTATGCATTAGGCAGAGAGAATATGAAACATTTACTCGCGGTGGACAGTGTCAAAGGTTCACCGTCTTTTCAGATTTCACCAAAGCTTTCATTATCAGCTTAAAATGTATTTAATATAGTGCTCACAGTACCATTACTTTTCAACACTGATCCACCAATACTAACCAACATGAAACATTCATGTATTTTCCCTTGTCTATGAAAACATGCTCTTTCCAGTTTCTCACATAATTCATCGAATCAGATCCAAGTCGAACTGCCGCATTGTCACTTAATCTCTCCTACTCCTTCTAGTTATGTTCCTCTCTTCTTTTCATCAGCTACATTTACGCGCACACACACACACACACACACACACACACACACACACACCCACACATACTTTCTCTTCATCTTTACTCATCATCTTCTTCATTTTCAGTTTCTTCACACACAAACACAAACACATACACAAGCACGTGACTACACAGAGACACGTATCGAATTTAATCATATATAATTTATATTACCTAGGTTCGTGAAGTGAAATCTCTCACTTGTAATATTTAATCTGGAATAAAACCCACAAAACAGATTCTATGAGAAAGTGGAGCGATCTAGAAAAAGCCTTAATGAAGAATTAACACATGCACAACAGAGAAGAAATTTGTTCAAGGACTCTGCTGATGGTTAGCACGTCCATAAACTGGGTGGAGTATATTTGCGATCAAAAATATTTCAACATTAACAATACCGTATCATTAGAAGCATGTCCAGAACTATTTTACAAATGATAAATAAAATGTTAAGACAGAGTTAATACGTAAATGTTGTAATCAAAACAAATTTTACTTAAGTTATCTATAGAGATTGGTTAATCAGTTCTAAACATCAAAACCAAGCAAAAGTTAAAGGCCATTCACATGAGTACATTATGTTGTATTGTAAAGAGCCGTAGTTGTTGTTGTTGTTGAGCACTCTGTCGCTTACGACGTCGAGGGTTCCAGTCGATCCAATCAACGGAACAGCCTGCTCGTTAAATTAACGTGCAAGTGGTTGAGCACTCCACAGACACGTATACCCTTAACGTAGTTCTCGGGGATATTCAGCGTGACACACTGTAGCAAGGCTGGCCCTTTGAAATACAGGTACAACAGAAACAGGAAGAAAGAGTGAGAGAAAGTTGTGGTGAAAGAGTACAGCAGGGTTCGCCACCATCCCCTGCCGGAGCCTCGTGGAGCTTTAGGTGTTTTCACTCAATAAACACTCACAACGCCCGGTCTGGGAATCGAAACCGCGATCCTATGACCGCGAGTTCGCTGCTCTAACCACTGGGCCATTTTGTTTATAATTTTATAATTTTAATAATTTTTTTATAGTTTTAGCTTCATTATTGGTGGATTCCCCTTATCTGTCAACGGTAGTTTTTTCATTTTCTTTTTCTTTTTTCTTCAATTTGCTGCAATCTTTTCTACCTCCATCCCCAGGATGGAATAATGGTTTAGCAGAGCAGGAGAAAACTTCTGAAATGCTTCAAAATGTGTTTCGCAACGCAAAGGATAGATTTTAAATTTGCAGGGATACAGACGGAGTAGATGTTGAAAATTTTCAATTAAGTTTTGACATAAGATTTATAAATCTATTTATTTTGGTATCATAATTAAGTAATATATATAAAATTCAGTCAATTTAAAAAATAAATTTACCCGATTTCTTTGAAATAGATAGTTAAAACTGGGACAACCTGTATTACGAAGAACAGAAAACTGTTCTATCTCAAAGGAAATCGTTAATTGTATGAAATATAGTAATGATTCTGTTTAGTGATTGTATCTTAAGATTCATTAGTCATTAGACAGCAGCCATACTGGGGCACCGCCTTGAAGAATTTTAGTCATACGAATTGACCCCAGTATATAGAATGTTTAAGCCTAGTACTTATTCTATCGGTGTCTTTTGTTGAACCATTAAGTTACGAGGGTGTAAACACACCAACACCGGTTGTCAAGCGGTGGCGGGGGACAAACACACTCACACACGCACGCATGCACGCACGTACACACACATACCCAACCATACACATACATTATTTGTATATGTATGACGAGCTTCTTTCAGTTTCCGCTACAAAATCCTCTCAAAAGGTTTTAATCAGCCCGAGGCTATAGTGGAAGACGCTTGCCCATGGTGACACGCAGTGGGCCTGAAACAGGAACTATGTTGTTGGGAAACAAACTTCTTACAACAGAGCCATACCTTGCCTGGATTTACAAAAGATTTACAATTTCTAAGAATAAAGTATTTAATAGAGAGAGAACAAATGTTGATTATATTTCTGTACTTTACCTCTGTTGAAAGTTTTTAGAGTCAGTTATAACTGTTTGTTGGTAGACCGGTTTGTTCGGAATGTCTAAAGAGCATCATAAAAGTACCATAACGGTCTTAGCTACTTCAAATTGGTTTTCACATTTACTTCTAGGAATTTGAATCAATTGATCTCCAGAGAACTCTGTCGTAGTTGCTGACGCCAATGGCAATACGGTGATGTGCAGCGTATTGCGTCATGTGAGCGTTGTTCTGCCTCTCAACCGGAAGAGAGATACCAAAGTTTTCATATTCTATCCGCAAGTCGATGTTAGCTGTTTTGTTATTTATTATGGATATATGTAGGTTATGATGTAACATTGTGTTGTGATGAGAGCTATGATGCTCCCTTGCAAGAGACCGGTCCGAGTGAAGTATAAATAGTAACGATCCGAGTGAGTTCAAGGTTGAGAGTTCGGAGGCTAGTGAAGTTCATGTTAGTTCGCAGTTGGTTAGTAAAGAAATTTCTTAGTTCGTTACGCTGTTTTTACTATTTTCCGGCAATCTTATTTATTGTACGTAACAAATTTTGCTACAACATCTGGCGACAAGGGTCTGGAAGCTCACGTAGGTTATTTAACAACTTGTTCGGGATACAACTTGTGAAATAATGGAAACCCTATTAACTTTTAGAAGGTTCTTTTGAATAAGTGGCTTTTATATAGTTCCTATTACTCTATGATGTTTGTTGTTTCTGTGGAAATGTTTGTTATTTAAGGAGAGTAAGTATTTCGCCATGCAGTTAACAACTGTTGTGCTTAGCGGTGGGCTGAATCAGTTCATACTCCTCTAGACTCAGTTTGGGTTTCTGTTTAGTGTGGTACATAAATTATATGTTATTGTGTTTCTAAATGCCTGGATTTACTTCTCAGTACTATGAAAATTTACTTTCTCAAAGGAGACATTAAATATTCCTTACCTTATTATTATAGGCACTATTCTAGTAACAAATTTGTAGGTGGCTGGAAGTAGGCTATGTATGAAGAGATTGATTGTAATTTTTGGTAAATCTTCATCGTAGTGTCCAGTAAGATGACAGATACCAAGTAGTTTTCTGTGGTTAAACGGGCGTCAGATATTTTGGTGGCTGCTATAATCTTTTTTCCAATGAGCGTGTTGTCAAAACATCCACTCTGGCTCTTAACTGCTGTAAAGCTATAGACACTAAGCAGTCTCATGTTGGTACTGTTGCCTATGTCTTCTAGGTAATACAAGAGAAACAGGTTAAAATTTCACATACATCAATTCCTCGTAGCTTCTCAATCAAAGTTTGAACTCTTTTCATATTTTCTCCCAACATTTAAGAAAAGTGGGCGTTTAGCATATATTGGAATTAGGAACTTGACTGATCTAGTGGTTATGTGATTAGCTGGGAATTGTATGGCAAAATATGGAAGATGCCTATGATGATAAAAGCGTAAAACTTTTTTACACTCGATCAGTTTCAAACAATATATTTCATCGGTAGTACTTCTACGTTTATATTTATTACCCCCGCCTTAGCGAAGGCGGGGGTATTGTTTAAATTATTTTTACGAAGATTGGGTGAGCTTTTCACTTTTTTTTTTTTTCTTGCTGACCCTAATTAGCTTTTCGCACAGTATAATTATCCTACGATTTGGTTCGGTGTTGAATTTTATTTGTTTGTGTGTGTATGCGCGCGCGCGTGCGTGCGTGTGCATGTGTGAGTGTGTCTTGGTGTGCGCTGCATTTGCTTCTGTTTTTTTTTGTTTTTTTTTCGATGTGCAATTGTCCGTATATCGTATGAGTTTTGTCGCTATTATTTTTTATTGTCCTTCGATGACTTTCTAAATGTCATTGTGAGACTTTTATAGATTTGTATTATGTTGTCAAGTAGTAATTTATTGTCAGTATTCGTAACTCGTATAAATTGCTAGTTTTGTCCGCAAATACAAAAATGTATTTATATCTTCCTTCAGTTTCTGTAAAAATTTACCGATTGTTTCTTTTTGGTTTTTTTCTGGACTTTAAGTTTGTTCTACCATCATATGAACTCTTTCAAACATTTTGCGGCATTTATTCCAGGATTTTATGCCCTGGGTTCAAGTTCTGTCGTGAATAACTTTGCCTTTCGTATTTTCTCCCAACAGGTTCGATAAAAAAAAAAGTACAACTCGGTCTTATTGACTGCTTATGCGTGCTAACACGCATGAGTATCTCCGTCCCTGTGCGGAAGTCCGACAGGTAAAGCGACCTACCATTTTGAGTACACCAGTCACATCAATATTAACTGTCTTTAACACTCTATTTTACTGCCAAAATATACAAGCTGCCATTTACTCATACATAGACACACTCATAAAGCTATTATTTACCCATACATACATACGCGCGCGCGGGCTCTTTCTTTTCTCCTCCTCTCTAAAAGTGAACCCTATTAGAAAGGAAAAAGTGAAAAATAGGATATACATGCTTGTATACATGCATTCATGAATACCCACATAGAAACACATGTACGTATACACATACATACTGATACACACATATATACACAAATGTATACGCATTATGCACAAGATGCACTAAAGAACAACCATAGCGAATCCTATGCAGGTTCAATGTAATTTTAGTAGTAAGATAATTCAAACAATATAAACGATATTTCGCCCAGGAAAAGCAAGCTTGGCAATGTTTATGGTCTCTCCAAGTTAAATATACAAACCTACATGATGAGTAAAAATCAATGCTGTTAGCTAAAAGCTCTCTCTCTCTCTCTCTCTCTCTCTCTATCTCTCTCTCTCTCTCAAAATATTATTGTGAATATAAAGCAACATGAATGAAAGATAATCTCCCATCTTAGACAAAATATGCTGTTTATTTCTTTTCATTATGGCTACAGAAAACTGGCTCTTGTCCGTTGAAAAGGAAAAAAGAAGACTTCAAGGGATCCAGCACACTTCAAAAAACAAGCAACACATGAGAAGTAATGTCCAACACTGTAAAGAACGGCAGTAGTCTGATGTGGTAGAGGGACAATAAGACAGAGAGGGGGTAGGGAGAGAGAAAGCTAGTTTCTTTAGCTTACGGTGTTGTATTTTATTCGTGTTGGTTTAAATTGTACGCTAAGCTTGATTTTCCCTGGACGAAACGTGTTTTTCTTCATAGTCTCATCGATAAACGCAACGTTGATAGAATCGTTATGTGGAATGCAGCTTAAATAATTTGACATTGTGGACTACAGTATCCATGAAAAAAACTTCATGGGCTACCAACTGTAAATTTATTTTTAATTGCGTTACACAAAACACATTAAATATTTTTTAAAATACGTATAAATTTACTTTTAATAGGTTTAGATTTTAGATTATGACATGCAAATAATGTTAGTGACTTTTTGGGTCTTATGAAACTCACTGTGGACCATCAAAACTTGGTTAGAACCACTAGCTGTCAAGGTAAATTATCTCATGCATCACTAGCATAAAACAAACATTTCGAAGATTATGGAACCAGTGATCAAAAATGCTATTTATCGCCTTAAGTTGCCCTCAACTATTTGAGATCACATTACCATCCAGGGGTATTTTGTGAGTCAGAACTTCCTAACAGTTCTTTTGAATTCTGCAACGAAAGCAGTATTGTAGCTGTTGACATCATTAAATTTTTCGACAACATCTGATATAAGAATTTTTCAGAAAATTCGCCCACGTATTCGTTCCATCCATCTCTCATTTTTCGGAAGATTATGTTAGGCACCCATATTTTATCGATTTTTGTCTGTCTCATATTTTGCTTATATCATTCACATCATTCTGTTGCTTAATTACATTGCCGCTGTTATTTCTAACAGCAATTACTCCTACGCAGGTATTACATCCTCACTATTGGATACAGGCATAATCCTTACGTAACTATCACACACCTCGTGCCAGACTTGCACTGCTTCTAAAAGTAAGTGCCCAACATCGTTCCTCGCTTATTAGTTCTGCTCTTTACTAGTCAGTAATCAGATGCTCTCGGTGGGAGGACACAAAAGTTTAAATTGACCCCAGCATGATCCAGGTATAATTATTTTATGGAAGTCTATGAAGACTGCAAATGAACGAAACGAAATAATAGTTGGACTCTTTACTACAGTCAGACAGCACCAACATTATTCTTTCACAAAGATAAATTATGTAACCAACAGATGTTATCCTCGCGGGTGTTTATAAATATGTTTCTGAGCAGTACACATTTGTGCTGTTTAAAAAAAAAGAAAATAAACATCGGATGAACAAAGTGTGTGAATCTGATTAATCAATGGCAGATGCAGTATATAGAGCAAGTGCAATGGTGTAATTGTCTACATTACTTACGTCAGAATGCTTTGATTTAATTGAGATGTCTTTTGGCTAAGATTCGCCAATAGCCGAACAGTTCAAATCTATCACATCTGCAGTTTGTTCGAATCTCATTATATGGTTAGTGTATACGAACGAATCACCACCAATGTCAATTAAAGTTGTTTTCGGGGATTTAGTTTGGTTCTATTATCAATACGATTTTTCTACTGGATTGAGTATGTCAGGATTGTTACGGTACGTTTATATTTCTGATGTTGTTACAAACATCAATAGTATTACTTGATCCCTTCCTAATCACGGTATTGCATATTATTAAAATGTATCTGCAGTTCAAACTTTTGGCCAACCAGAATAATGTTTGGCCAATACAGCCAGCAAGGTCTATGATTTAATTTTTCTTCGATGGTGATTACATCAATTTTTGTGATTTACAGGGATTTTTTTTAATAAGCGGAGGGGGCAAGATCGATGAAATTACACACTCGTCAGAACGTTGGACAAAATGCCTAGCAATACTTGTTCCGGTTCTTTACGTCTGAGTTCAAACCCCGACGAGGATAAGTACTCTTTTCTTTTTCTTTTTTTCGGTAGTCAATAAAATATATATCATGTACTGGAAGTCGATACAATCAACTAACCGCTCCCGCACTGAAATTTCAGGTCTTATTCCTATATTAGAAAGAATTATGTGAGGATGATAGAATCGCTGAATCTAAACATCACTCTCGTTTTACCATACTTACAAGTTGAATTATTTTTCATCTCTTCTATGTTTATATTTATGCTTTAAGAAGAGGAGTAAGCACAGTCTCACAACATAGCATCTTGGGTAAAGGTAATTTTTTTATGACCTCGGGCTAATCCACAACTGGGGAGTAACTGTGTAAACGGCCACTGTATAGAAGTCTGTCAGATGGATTGTTCCAAAAATTCAAAGAAACTGCCTTGTCCCGAAGTATGTCACGCTGATTCCGCTTGAGAATAGGTGCCTATGCCCGTAGCTATTTAGATGCTATTTTAATGAACAGATAATTCAGTTGATTAAAGAGCTGGAATACATATCATTGAACGACGGTGAAATATCCATCTAGTTACTGAAAGAAGGGATTCTGATACGGTTGCAAGAAAACATAAAGTTGTTTGATCGGATACTTGATACGTTTGTACTAGAGAGAAATTTATCAAAACACACAGGAGTCGATTTAATTAATTGAATCTCAACTATACAGATTTGTGGCCTTGGTTAAATGCCGGAAATAAATATTTGATGATTTTATGTAGTTACAAACAACTAGTACTTCACGGCAGCTCATCTAAACACAACACACTACATGTAGTGCGTGTCGAATCAAACGATTGAACGAACAAATGCATACACATGCATAAACCGGACATTATTTGCTCTTGTATTACAATAATGCTTATCAATATTAACCTTATGCTTACTACTAGCAGTACTGTTATGCACTCAGTCTATATTATGTATTACCCCATGAGAAATTATTAATTTCGCTATAAATTAAATTGGGTGTGTCATTAGATTCGTTAACCGGTTCAATTAATTAATATGAGTGTTGTTTGAGCCAAATTATCTCCCTCGTACTAACTTCTACAAGCTAGCTATTGTTTTCATTCCTATTGTCAACTAAACCGGAGTTTATTAACCTGCTAGAGTGAATCATATTATGTTCCACCATATCTACTTAATTATTTATACAAGTCATATTATTACTATCTATATTAGTTGTAATATTTGTGCTTACTGCGGTCCTTTCTAATATTATAGATCCACAGTTTGAACCTTTGAACAAAGTTGCATAGGAATGTCTATCTTTGATGATTATATACTGCAACTGACTCGATTAAATGTACGTAAACGTCACATAAAAGGACATTTGGACACTTATCCAGCTGACACAGGTGTCAGATTGGAATCGAATGTGAATATAATGAGAATAATACTGTAATAAATAAAGTTCGAAGATATATAGCTCTCCATTCTTCTTTATGATGTCTTGATTATATATATATATATATATATATAAAGTATTGTAAAATAAAGTTGAAGCAAATTAACACCAAATATATAGCGCGTATGTTTTTATTGGCTAAACTGGCAACATGACCATCCCTAAATACAACAATATATATATATATGTGTGTGT
>NC_068985.1:125993778-125999662 GCF_001194135.2 Octopus bimaculoides
TATATATATATATATATATATATATATATATATGGTTATCAATTTGTGTTGCAAGATTCCTGATTTGAAATCGTGTGTTGAAACAGGTATTGTTGTATTTCGGGATGGGGATGGGCATTTGTTTTTCTTTTTGCCAAATAAACACACGCACTGTATATTTTTTCTTTACGTGTTTATTACTGTTCTTATCTTATTATTTCAACTCATGTCCATTGTCCACAAATCTTTCGTCACACATCTGGGACCTCTTAAGCGACACTTTTCGTTTTCGTGTGTTTTCTTGATCCACTTACTCCATTCTGTTCTTCTAAGGTGTGCATCCTTATCTGCGCATGCGTTTGTGTCCGTGTGTGTGTGTGCGTTTGTGTGTGTTTGTGTGTGTGTGTGTGCACGCGCGCGTGTGTGTATGTGTGTGTGTATGCTTGTGTGTGTGTGTGTGTGTCATAGTTTTTAGAAGCAGTGTGGCTCAGCAATCTCGTTTTCTCACAACATTGAAACCCGAATGTATGGTACAGTTCCTGTATCCCTCTGTGTACCTGTGTTCGCCCACGGTGTTGCCATCGTGGTAGCTGTTGCTGTTGTTATTGCCATCGTTGTCACCGCCGCGGCTGTTGTCGTTATTAATCGTGTTGTTGACATTATTGTGGCCGTCCGTGAAATTTCGTGTGTGTGTGCACGGGTTCGTTTCGTATGTTGTATGTATCCATGTCCTTTACATAGATTCACTAGTAGTATAGCCCGGCGCTGCTCGGGATTAAGCTAGGATTATTAAGTGATCAAGTGCTTTATTTCAAACCAAAATAAATAACATGGATATCATATTTGAGCGAAATCCGTTGAAATTGGTTTGGCTGAAAATGGTTTGCTGGCAATTTGATTGCGAAATCCCAGAAGGAATCAGTTTATTGGTTATTTCCACTCATTGAGTGTTTTTTTAAAAAGTTGCATTAGAGATCTGCATAGGAAAAGGTTGATCTGAAGGTTTGCATTGGGGATGTGAATTGGAGTAACTTAGGAAAACTTACCAACAGCCTTAACCAAAACACTGTATCTTCCCCCTGTCACAAACACACTATTTATTTATTTCTCTCTCTCTGTCTGCCTGTCTCTCTGTCTCTCTCTCTCTCTCTTTCACGCGCGTACGCACAGATTTGACTTCGTCATGTCAACAAACTTCAAAATTGGTTAAAGTTTATCGATTTTTACAGGTATACGCGGGTACCTCTGAGAGAGAAAGTTCACTAAAATGCACATAAGGTCATTCCGAATCTTCTCCTAAAATTGGAGCGACATGCATGCTAATTTGTGGACATGCATAAACCACATTCACGTACACACACACACAAACATCCTCTGTTTTATAGATATTGATTCATTTATTTTATCTATCTCTATATTTTTCCCAAGCATGTGACAAATATATTTATATATTTATTCATTTTTATACATCTATCCCAGCCATGTGACAAATATATTTATATATTTATTTATTTTTATACATCTACTGCTATTTCACATAAGTATCACAGGTAAGTGCATTTGTGTATATTTGGTGTGTATTACCCTGTATGTTTCTGTGTATTATTTGCGACTTATGTTTGTTTTTTTGTTGTTTTGTTTTTCCTCTCTCTACTCATCCCTTCTGTCTTTAGTCATGTAGTGTGGTGCTGGGTGTTTACTGTCCATTCGTGTTTTCTATTGAGGCTCGGTCAGTCAACTGCTATGTGTGTAGCCTCTGTGATTTGTCTAAATGTTGTGTCAGTTCTATGTGTCAATAATATCTTAACCTTTATGCTATTGATCAAGCCTCCATGTTTTGCTTTAGCATGTTGGTAGAACACTGACGAGCTTTTCCCTTCCTTGAGCTCTCGCCAATCTTCACCTATATGATCTCCTATGCTGCGTGCAGTCTCTTCAATGTCGGTAGTTGTCATGTTTCTGCACCGTCCCTCAGTACACTACATTTCTAAACTTACTGTTAACCCGTGGGTTCATCTTACATACAACACAATTGTACTCTGTACAAAGGGGATTTATCAAAGAGATAGGTATTGCAGATCAGGGATTTTAATGGAGCACCAGGCCTCTCTGCCACTTTAATTCGTAGATTAGCCTAACTCAATGTTTTTCTTTTCTAAAAAGATATGCCAGTTCGCTGCCAGGGATAGCATCGACGAACATGACACTCTGGTATTTTTTGTTGTCATACCATGAGTTGGCCTTATTTATCTTATTACTGCACAGCGGGCAGATCCCCTTATCATCACTCTCTATGATGGCTTTTTACTTAGGCCTGGCACCTCTAATCCTGTCCCTTTTGTTGTAGTCAGATAAGGGGATCTGCCCGCTGTACAGGAGTAAATCTTGGAACAGCACACAAAGGACCAGTAATAAGATAAGTAAGGCCAACACTTGGTATGACAACAAAAAATACCAGAGTGTCATATTCAATTTAAGTACTCGGTTTTACACCCTCATTCAGGAATATATACTTTGTTTCTAGCCTTCTGGGAAAGGGAAATGAATGAGTAAGAGTGATATACTCGTATAAGAAAAAGGGGTAGAATAAAGACAGAGAAATGAACAATTGGTGAAATATTGAGAGTGATTAAATAATAATAGGATGTGAGAAACATTTCACAAATATTCTTTTTTACTCTAGGCACAAGGACCGAAATTTTGGGGCAGAGGGCCAGTCGATTAGATCGATCCCAGGACGCAACTGGTACTGAATTTATCGACCCCGAAAGAGTGAAAGGCAAAGTTGGCCTCGGCGTAATTTGAACTCAGAACGTAACAGCAGACGAAATACCGCTAAGCATTTCGCCCGGCATGCTAGCGATTCTCCCAGTTCGCCGCCGCCTTACAGACCTAATATGACATACCAAAATCGAAGATTAAATCATTTCAAAAAATGAACGGTCGAATGCTTGTATATCTATTTTCGAGTAAAATTTACGTTAATGTGTCTTAGTGATTGGGGTGTTGGACTCATGATCGTAAGATTGTGGTTTCGATTACTGGACCGGGCGATGTATTGTGAGCTTGAGAAAACACTTCATTCCACATTGCTCCAGTCCACTCAGGTGGCAAATATGAGTAATCTTGTGATGGGACGGTGACTCGTCCAGGTGGGAAATTTATATGCCACGGAAACAGGGAAACCGGGCCTATGAATCTATATGATTCGGGACGGATCTTTATCTGTTATCTTTTACATCAGTTCAGTTGGTTTGGAAAAGCAGCTTAGTATGCCCTGTCAGAACGACTACCATATGCAACACAACACCTTGTGTTATCCTGCAGCTTTTGTTGGTATTTCTATGACTAGTCGTGCGGAGATATTGTTTCCACAGGGGGTTATCTCTGAAAGAATTACTGTGTTAGCTGAAGATGTTGTTGAGGATATGATATGTTATAAATATGGTTTATGAGGTATTTTTGTGCTGGATTACATTGTTGTAAAAGGTGTAAAATATGTTATAATTGTTTCAAATTATTATTTTGGGCGCAAGACCGATCGGCACTTATAACGGGAAAGGTTAGTTGATTACTTCGACCCCTTTGAGCTTGATCTCAAAAGGATCAGAGGATGCAGTGAGTCACAACGACAATCATAGAAGCGTTGTTGTGTTGACAAAGATTCGTAGAGTAGATGATGAGATGTGATGTGTTGCGATAGGATACATTATGGGGAAGAATGAAGTGCGTTAGAAAGACGGACGACATGGAGTTGCTGCGTTGAGACAGTTGTGAAAAAAGACGTGTTAAAACGGCGGTCGATGTGAGGTATTGCCATGATTAGTGGATTTGCAGTTAGTCTTTGTTGTTGTTACTGTTGTTGCTAATAAGAATATTATAGTTGACATGGTTGCAGTTTCACGTTGTAGTGTTGAGAGAATTTCTGGTAATGATGTTAGCGTTGATGTTATTGTTGTTATTTTATTCATGGTTGCATCGATACTTCTTTGTTTTTCAAAAGGCAGTGGCTATGGTGATGATATCTGAAATAGTGTAAAATGGCGGAGAATAATTAAAAAAAAAAAAAAGAAGGAAAAGAAGGAATATAAAAAAATATATAAAAAATAAATAAAGAAACAAATAGAAGGAAAGCGCAAGACAAAGCGAAAAGAAAGTACGGAAAATAAGCGTAAAAATACGAAAGAAATAGAAATCTTTTGAATGAAAATTTAACGGAATTCGTATAGAAAATAACAGAATATCAAGAGAAATATTCCAGAGTATTTCGACTATTCTTCCTGTCGTATCACAGTAAAAATTGAAAATATAAATAACAGAAACATATAAAGCAAATAAGGTAAAACATATATATGCATGCATGTATCTATTTAACTATCTATCGCTCTATCTGTATGTGTGTGTTTATATACTTAGAAGTGTACAATATATATATATATATATATATATATATACATACATACATAAATGCTTCTGTGTGTGTTTCTGTGTTTCTGTGTCTGGTTGTAATATGAATATATATACGTCTGTGTGTGTGTGTGTGTGTGTGTGTGTGTGTGTGTGTGTGTGTGTGTGTGTGTGTGTGTGTGTGTGTGTGTGTACACTTTTAAATATTATACATGTATAGGTGTATATACAATTATATATTTATATATGTATACACTTACACACACACATATATGTATGTATACATACATGTATGCATGTACATATAGATTATTCTTTTTTCATACAGACTCGCACACACATATGCATAGAATAAAATATAATGTGATATAATGTTAATCCATATAATCCAGTATCTGATATCTTATCAAGAAATATTAACAGTGAATATGAACTTCGAAGTTAAACTTGGATCAATGATTTCATATCTAAAGATTTTCTTGACGTCTTTGCATTTCTTCTTTGTTTTGTGAATTAAGAAAAATTCGTTTTCTATTGCAGATTATAAACTCCATACATGAATAGAAAATGCATCTAAATACTTCTAAATGCATTAGGTGTCTACAGTCCTTTTTGCATTTCGACAGGAATATAAAGAAAAGAAAAAAATGAAAAGATAGATGAACAGCTTGACTTATACAATACCCAGGATTCTGAATAGACACGAGCGAAACACATTCATGCTTACACACACACACACACACACACACATATACACACACACACACACACACATGCACAAAACTGTTTACACACACGCACACACACACACATATATATATATATATATATATATATATATATATACACACACAAAAACACGCATATACACACACTCACATCACACACGGACACAGACACACACACTCACTCACGCACACACATATATATACACACATACATACACACACTCCCCACACATTAATAGATAGATAGATACGTGCAAGTATAGGCATATTTATATATGCACACAAATATGTGTGTGTGTATGTATGTGTGTGTGTGTGTATGTGTGTGTGTGTGTGTGTACGTGTGTGCGTATATACCTGTCTGTATGTATATGTATGCGTGTGTATGGAAGAATATTAATGGTTGTCAAAAGTAAAAGAAAAGGGTGTCCAAGAGCGACTTTTTTCTTAATATTATTTAAGACTTTACAAAATCCAGACTAATGCTGGGACATATTGAAATTTCAGAATTTTGTTACAGTCAAGTGTGATTAAAAAAAACAAAGCGATAGAATGTTTCATTGCTTTATAATTTTTAATCTTCAAATTGTATTTGTCACTCTGTTTTTTCTTTAATTTTGAATGCGAAGAATAGCAGGAATTTTCTTTTTCTTCTGTTTTTGATTATTCGGCCAGTGAGATTTCGAATTAAAAGAAACATTGCAGCTATGTGTGTGTGTGTGTGTGTGTGTGTGTGTGTGTGTGTGTGTGTGTGTGTGTGTGTGTGTGTG
>NC_068985.1:125999672-126000003 GCF_001194135.2 Octopus bimaculoides
CGTGTGTGTGTGTGTGTGTATGTGTGTGCGTGTGTGTGTGTGTATACGTAATGCCTGTCGCCACTTCAACATGGCTGTTCCATACAAACCGAGGTTAATACAGTTCTATATTTAGGAGATGAGGAATTATGTTCATTATTTACATGTAACGGATATTTGTCCACATCTTGTTTGTTGTTAACACAACGTTTCGGCTGATATACTCTCTAGCCTTCATCAGGTGTCTTGGGAAAATTTCGAACCTGGGGTCTCATTCCTAAGGTGTTTTTTGATGTTATTCTTATTATTATTATTCTTATTATTATTATTATTATTATTATTATTATTATTA
>NC_068985.1:126000332-126004629 GCF_001194135.2 Octopus bimaculoides
GCCTGATGAAGGTTAATACTTACCACATAAAGGTTAATACTTATGTATTCTATTTAAATGTTTTGAGTAAACTTTGTGATTTACTCCCCTATAGAAATCTACTATATCACACCTATAACCATATACATACCTTGATGATTCCCAGCAGTACCATAGTACCAATAGTACCAATAGTACCAATAGTACCAATAGTACCAATAGTACCATAGTACCAATAGTACCAATAGTACCAATAGTAGCAATAGTACCAATAGTACCAATAGTACCATAGTACCAATAGTAATTTCTTGCACTAAATACAACCGATCTAGAAGAAGCCATTTGACTGGATTAAATGAAAATTTCCAATGCAACCCACTGAATATAATCTATGTCTGATCTATGCGTCCTTCTTCTATACAAATCTAACTTCAAATATGAAAATGCGTTTTACATAAATACCCGAAAGTGTCCCAAACATCAAAGCATAAGTAAAAACTAATTTCCCACACTAAATAAGTCCAACTTACAAGTGACTATTAATCGTTTTTCGTCGTACCTTTTACAGCCTTAACCAGAAAATAATTTTACTATCGTTCCTTCCTTACTCCACTCTATAACTTTTCTTTTTTGTTCCACTTTCTCATTCTCTCTCAATACTTACTTAATCATTTCTTCGTTCTCTATAAACTCTTTAACAACAGGTCTTAACTGATTTTGAGATGCTATTTTAATCAATGAAAATGTGACATTCTCAACCTATGCTCAAATATATTCGTCATATAAAGAGCGATGTAGTTACATATAATTCTACCGAAGTAACTGCTCTTCCATAAATCGAGGTAACTCAAAGTAATAAAATAAAGCAAAATTACCGCTCTAAGAACTGTGAATACAATTAGTTGATGAGTGGAAGTCTTTGCTGTTGCTTCTAATACTACCAGCTACATCGAACAACAACAACAACAATAATAATGATGAGAAGAACAAGAAGAAGAACAAGAAGAAGAACAAGAAGAAGAATGATCCTTTTGGGGTCGATGAAACAACTGCCATCTGAGTGCTGGGATCGATGAAATCGACTTAGCTCCCACCCCGCAAACAACTCAGGCCTTGTACCTATAGCAGAAAGGATTCTTATTACCTCCGCCTTCTTTTCAATCTCGTTTGTTTGTTTGTTCGTGGACAATATATCTCAAGAACCGCTGGATGGATTCAGAATGTTTGGCCTGATGAATGGCAGGAACTGATTAGATTTTGAGATCGATCCGGTATCGGACAAGGATTCTGGATTATTTTTCTGGATTTTTTTACCTAATATTTGAGAGCGGTCGGGCTCAATTTTTGTGTTCTCGTTTGAGAGCAGTCGAGTTTATTTCAGATATTCTCATTTTAAAAATCATCTCCGGCTAATCGTCGGCGTTGCCTTGGCGGAGGTTTGTGTCACAGGTGGTTTGAGTTGTTTTTTTTTTTTTTTGTCATGTTAGTCGTAAGTCATAATGTTAAATATTTGTTTGATTGATTGTGACTGTTCAAATTGTTGCTATTGTTATTTTGAATTGTTGTTTTTTTTCCATTGTGGGGAAAAAATGGAGAAAACGCCAGCAGGTGGCCACAGTTATGCGGCTGCAACTGGAAAAGGGATAGATGCGGAAACGTTGGAACTACGTGAAATAAAGGTTGAACCCCAAAAAATGAAGGAATGCGAGAAGTTGCTGGAAAGAGACAGAAATACACTGAAATTAACGCCGCTTTTGGAACTAGCAACCAACGTAATGAAAAAAACGGTGATATATATAAAACAATGAAGATAGCAACAAGAAAATATAGAGATAGCAACAATAGAGGCTATTGAAGAATGTTTAAAGAAGATAAAAAATCTAACCACCTTTATAACAAGAAGGAGAAAGTACGCTACTGTAGAGGTGCGTTTTGCATCAGAAGAGGAAGCAATTAAGCACCTCACGGAGGCAATAAGATCCGAAGAATGGGCACTTTTGCCATCATACTGTGGCAAACATGTGGCCAGGGTACGAGTTAGCAAAGTGCTCCCAGAGCTGATAGAAGCATGGCTGATGACAGCCATAATGTATGACATGAATGAGGAGGCCAAGATACTGAAGGCCACAAGAACTCAAAGAGTTAACTACTGGGGATATGGAATAGAGTTAACCGTTCAAGAAACAGCGGAAGACCTAAGCAGAAATGTCGAAGAGATAGTGCTGCCCGATTACGTAATATTGAGAGTGGTGATAGAGGGCAGGCAACCTATATGTTATACATGTGGGGAAAAGGGCTACATGAAGGCGAGGTGCCCCCAGAGGGAACAACAGATAGTGTAGACGGAGAGGCAGGAGAGCACGGACCAGGTGGTACAGGTCGAGATAAAGGAGAAAGCAACAGAGGAGGGGTTCATGGTGTTTAAAAAAAACGGAAAGAGAAGTGGGAGAGTGAGCTCTCCGCCAGAGCAGCAGGAAAAGAAATTTTGGCTTACAGAAGGGATTACATATTATAGATGCTAATAGTTTATACATGATGGTGAGGCACGTGATGGGTCGGAATTTTTGGGGTGGTGAGGTGGGGGGTTAGTAGTTTCTTCTGTTTTTGATAAGAGATATGTAATCCCTTCTATAAGCCAATTGGGGGCTTTCGCAGGGTTGGACATGACTTCATTGAGTGTTAAAGTTAAGTTGTAGGTGCTCATTAAAAAGTTTAGCCAAAAATTTGGAATCTTATCTATACCTGGGGGTTTCCATTTCTTTGACTTGGCGAGCACTGCTTTCACTTCTTCAGTTGTTATATCCTGCCATTCTTGATATTTGAGGTGGGCATTCTAATTAAACTCCTTTGGATTACTCTAAATGTTTTCCAAAAATCTTCAGTTTGCTGCTAGGGAGGTGTTATCACCATAATGGTATTTTTCCCCAGTTACCTGTAGAATTTATTTGTGTTCTCCTTGAATAGTATGATTTGTCTATGAAATACTGAGCGTCTTTTGCATCTTGCCAGTCTTCTGGTTTTTAATTGTAGTCTTTCATTGAGGATTTCAATCAGTGTATCCTTTGTTTTCTTGTAAAGGTCATGTTTAGCAATTATTCTTACTAGTTTGTTTGGTTTTTTAGTTTTCTCTTTGCTTGCTTCAAGTAGAAAAGATATATCTACTCCTAGTTGGATTGTTTGCCGGTTTATTCTTTCCATCCATGCAGGCTGTTTGTATGCTTTGCACATTTAATTTTTTGTCTATCCCTAATTTTAATACTGCATTTTTGAGTTACAACATAAGCGGCTGAGTAAATGAATTGATCAATCATTCCGAGGGAATTTTCTCTACTATTCTCAAGGAGTTGTCGTATCATCTTTTCAAGTGCGCTATCAACTTCTTTGATTACTTTTCTGTTCTTATTAGTATTAATAATTTTGGGAAGTGGGGCTCTTTCGTGGAAAGGTTGATGTAGTTGTATATGATATTGTTCTAGTATTTCATCTAACAATTCATTGCTGATGTGATCAATTATAGTGTTGTTAGTATCAACTGATGGTCCACCTTCATAGGGTTCAGTGTACGTAGTTTGCTGGTTCGAGTTAGTGATTTCAGAGCTTTTTTTGTCTGTGGGTATAAGTGTGCGTGTGTTATACTGAGCTGACTTTTGATTGTTCTGACTATTTTGTCAATTTCGCAGTCAGTTAGACTTTTATATTTTTTTAGGATATCACGTCTCACAGCTCCTAGTTTATAGTGTCCATGTACAGCCTGCTAAACGGGTTTTTGCTCCTCCAGATATTGTAGGTCTCTTTTTGTGTGGTTGATATTTCTGGATTTGGTGTTGAATAATAATAAGCATGCGTAACTTCGATATATTCCTCCTTAGTCCATTTGTCTCGTATTTCTATTTCTTTACGATAGGTTTGATAGTTGATCCTGAATGTAGTTTGGTAGTTGATCTCGGCAGGTTCTTGAGGAGGTTAGTCCTGGTTTAAAGGCTTTTCGAGCTCAGTGTCACAACCTAAGGTCACTGATGAACGTGTTCTTCGAACAACACGGATTATAGGGGGTATTTCCATGACTGGTATCCAGGGCCGTGCTATAAGCGCACGGTGTTAACCAGTTCTCTGGTTCCTTTGATAAGATTCAGCGGCCCCAGGCATCATTATTCGGGAGCGGGGATTTATTTTGAGAAGTTTAAAATTAGTTCATGTCATGACTTGCCTCCTGGAAGGTATCAAGTGGCAGGCCGACAGAATTCATGTAGCCTCGTATAAATGTTCTATATTATACACAGCCTTGGTTTTATATATATATATATATATATATATATAT
>NC_068985.1:126005020-126005585 GCF_001194135.2 Octopus bimaculoides
ATATATATATAAATACATACATATATACATAATGTTCGATGAAGACTTCAAAAGTAACTAGTAGCGACTTTCCTTGAAAATGGACAAAATCTGGCGTCATTATGTTATCAAGTACATACACACACACACACACATACATACATATACACACACACACACATACACTCACACACATATATACGACAGGCTTCTTTCAGTTTTCGTCTCCCGAATCCACTCGCAAGGTTTTGTTCGGCCCGAGGCTATAGTAGAAGATACTTGCCGAAGGTGCCACGCAGTGGGACTGAATCCGGGACCATGTTGCTAGGAAGCAAGCTTCTTATCACACACCTCCGCCTGCACCTACATATATATGTGTATACATTCATGTATATATGCATATACTCATATATTGTTTGTATCACGACAGAACGCACACGTTACCTTTATACAGTAAGTTTTAACTATTTTTCTAACGTGACTCTCTCTATTTCTATCTCCCCCTCTCATTATTCCCTCTACTGCTCTTCGCCTCTACCTGTCACTACTTCTCTCTCTCTCTCCTTCTCTTGTTACTCGTCCTTCG
>NC_068985.1:126006723-126007401 GCF_001194135.2 Octopus bimaculoides
TCTCTCTCTCTCTCTCTCTCTCTCTCTCACGCACACACACACACACATTCCTCCTCTTTCTCTCTCTCCCTTGATTCCTCTCTCATTCTCTCTCTCTCTCTCTCTCTCTTGTTATCCACATGCCGGTCTGATTTTCTTTTGTTTGTTGTGGACCTCTCTCTTTCTTTTCCTCTCTCTCTTTGGTTGTCTAATTGTCTATCTCCCTCCCGTTCTCCGTATATCTCCTCTCTTCTTTCTCTCTCTCTTCTTTCTCTCTCTCTTACCCTCTCTCTTCTCTTTCTCTCTCTCTTTCTTAGCCTCTCTATCTATCATTCCCCATCACTATGTTTACATCTCCGTCTATTAATCCTAATAAATGTATCCTTGTCTTTCCAGTACTCTCTCTCTCTCTCTCTCTCTCTCTCTCTCTCTCCCTATCACTTTCACTCTCTCACCCTCTCCTCCCACACTCTACTTCTATCTTCCTGCCTTTCTATATTTCTCTCTGTATTACACTCTGGTTTTCAGTCTGTCTCAGTTTCTTTCTTCCTTAATGCATTCTTGTGTCTCTCTTTCCTAACACAACTTGTTTCTTTCCCTATCTCTCTATCTATCACTCTAATATGCATACACACACTAACACACACATACACACACACAATCTCTCTCTCTCTCTCTCTCTCTCTCTCTCTCTCTCTC
>NC_068985.1:126007411-126018186 GCF_001194135.2 Octopus bimaculoides
TCTCTCTCTCTCTCTCTCTCTCTCTCTCTCTCTCTCTCTCCCTATCATTCTTCTTTCTTTCCTGATTTTGGAAACTTCGCAGGTTACGTCAGTTAGGTTATGGCGAATATATTGTTGACTCCTTAACCTACTGAACCAGTCGTAGAAACGTCACTTCAAGTGAAAGTTAATATTAACAAAGTCAAAAAACGCTTTTCAGGGTTTAGACACTGCATTGTGCTCCAAACATCGCTGGATTTAAACAACACATACGGGAGGAGGGTGCTGCAAAGTTCCTGGCTTTAAGGGTATCGCGAAAGAACTGGTTGAAAGCCCAAACTTTCGAGTTCTTTTTCAGGGCTTAGAAAAACTGAAGGACTGCTGCAATAAGTGTGTGAATCTAAGAAGGGAATATATTGATTAAATCATAATTAACTGATCCTCTTGCATTTTCTTTTGCCCAAAACCAGGAACTTTTGAGAACCTCCCCTTATGAACGAAATATATCTGTAAGCATTATACAGCACTCCAGCTTAGAAAATTACTATTTCTAGATCTCATAACGAGAAATATTCAGCAACAGTCCTTTGGAGTAAAGACTTTTTGCCAATATAACATGGTAATCCTGATTTAGGACGAATGTTGCTGTAATTTAGCCCCAGCAGACATCGTTTCCAACTGGCTATACGACACAATCTGTGTCCTTATATTTTCGAACAAGGGAATCTAGCATCCCTTGTTCAAAAATATAAGGACACAGATCGTGTCGTATAGCCAGTTGGAGACGATGTCTCCTGGGGCTAAATTACAGCAACATTCGTCCTAAACCAGGACTACCATGTTATGTTGGCAAACAAGCTTTACTCTAAAGTACTCCAGCTGTTTAGATGAAACATTCTTTAGATATAATGTACGGGTATGCCCGGGCCGTACAGTATCGGAGATGCATTGCTTTTATTTCATATTTAAATTTATACTTTATATATTTATAACTTATTCGAGTTGGTAATAAATATTTTACTGTCTTCAGTACTTTACATGACCAGACTGGCAGCTTGGATTGTATCTCGCAAAAAGTTTAAAGTTTCCAGGTCATAATATGCTAACAACATCCTACCCAGATCTAGATATTTTCCCATATTCAAACATGCATGTATTAGTCGACTGTTCCCTGGGAAGAACACATTGGAAAGACATAAGAAAGCTTGATGCTAGTGGAGTGATGCAGAAGCCAAGGCTGGCGTGTACGCTGCGAGCCAACTGGAATAAACCGAAGGGAATTTGTGGGACGTTCACTCTAAAATGCTCTGATTGGGCTTGGAATTAATGACTCAACAAAACTGAGGACCATACGCATCATCCTCAAAGCAGCATAGAAGGCTGCTAGACGACTTTGGATAAAGAAGGTGGACCTGTGATTTGCCACAGGGCTGCAAGCTGGAACTTGATCAAATCCAGTTTGGTTGACGTGGAGAAAAGGTCTGATAAGTGAAAGGCCTGAAACCCTAAGGACTTCCAGTAGCATCGCCGATCATGCATCAAAAAGCATCTGCAAGATGAATCGTAAAATGGTGTGTGTGTGTGTTTGTTACGCGTGTTTTATATGCATGTGTGTGTGTATTATGTATATACAGAAAACAAAATTTGCAGGATTGTGCAAAGGAAAGTAACAGAGTTTAGGAAGGGATAAAACAATATATGTCCGTGTGCGTGTCGGTCTGCGCTTGCATGTATACATGAAATTTTAAGATATACAAAGTATGTAATTAACATTCCCAAATTTATAGAATAGCCACATTGTAACCAACAAGTATCCCAAAGCCACTAGTAGCGACTTCTCTTGAAAAAGGGACAAAATTTGGTATTGTAGAGTTATCAAGTACCTGCAGAGAAAACGGTTAACCCCAACGACATTCATGCTAATATGGTTGCTACATTAGGGGATGACTCTCCAGCTTTATCAATAGCGCAAAAGTGGGCAGCTAAATTGAAAAATTGTCAGAATCATTAGGGCGTTGGACAAAATTCCTTGGAGAACTTGGTCGATTTTTATATCTTGAGATTAATTCCTAATTAGTCCTGGGTATGACTATAAACTACATCCTCAATAGACGTCATTGCTTGGTTGAAATTACCGAAATACGACAACTTTAACACGAAATAACTTCGAAAATAAAGAATTTTCTTAAAAACGCCAAGAGTAAATGATGTTTCAAATGACACATTCTACCAGTATACGAAATTTAAAAGTGTTTAGTTACAAAAAAATATTTTTTCTATGTACGGCCAAAGGAAAAGATCCAAGTCGATTACATCGACTCCAATACTCAACTGGTACTTATCGACTTCGAGAGAATGAAAAGCTAAGCCGTCCACGGCGGAATTTGAACTCAAAACGGAAGGCCCGCTAAGAGTTTTGCTTGGCGTGCTAAAGGTTCTGCCAGTACGCCGTCTTACTGCTTCAAGCAATAAAATCAGAATTTACTGTGCCGGTAGCTCTATGAAAATAATAATAAAGTAGAATATCCGAATCTCTTATTAAATAAATCATTTGTGAAACATAATAAAAATAAATAACTAAATACATAAAATGCACATGGAGTCATGTTGCTGAAAGTATCGATATTAAAAGTATTACCTTTCGCTTATATTGAAATGGAAAGTATTCTCACTTGAAAATGTCATTAATTAACAGATGGGAAAAAGAAACAAAATATATGTAAATGCAGAAAAGATTTATGAATAGCCTCATGAAATATTTCCCACTGTTATTAATAATTTCACAGCAAATCATGACACGCGAATGTCATCCAGCCGGAGGTGAGTTAAGGGTGAGCAGAGTCCACGACCCGGTTTCGAGTTCCACGCCTACAGGCACTACAATCACATGTACTCACACAAACGTAACATGTGTGAGTGTATACATACATATATACATATATATTGAGTCATCCATAAATAATGTGGTTTCTTTATACTTGTTTTATTGTTCAAAATTAAAATAAACAAGGTTCTTTTTTAATCTAAAATATACTCTCCTTCATTTTCTACAATGCTTTTCTACCTATCTGGTAGTCCTGCAAGACTCCCCTTCCAAAGTTCACTTGTCCGTGACGAAAAATACTCCTCCAGTACTGTTCTGACCTCGTCTACAGAATTTATATGTTTTCCATCCAAATGATTGTGAAGACCGCGGTATAAATGATAATCAACTGAGACAATGTCCGGCGAATATGATGGGTGAGGTATCGTTTCCCATTCAAACCACTCCAGCCTTTGGAATGTCATCCTCACTGTATGTGGCCGAACATTATCCTGAGGGAAGAACACCTTTTGTCTTGAAACCAAAGATGGTCGTTTTTCTTCGACCGCTGACTTAAGCCGCTCAATCTGCTTCAGTAGATCTCCTTTGTTATCGTTTGGTTTGGGTTTAAAAGTTCAAAGTGGACTAAACTTTTCATATCCCACCAAACAGATGACAACACCTTACGTGGGTGAAGACCTTCTTTAACATGAGATGCCGGTATTTCTCCTTTCCCTAGCCACTGTCTTTGGCACTTGATATTTTTATAGAGAATTCATTTCTCGTCACCAGTTACTATTCAGTCCCAAAATAGGTTCATTTGTGAGACGCGACAGCAAAGAAGACCAAAGATTCACTCTCTGCGCGCGATTAGACTCGGAAAGTTTGTGAGGAACCTATTGACCCAATTTGCTGACTTTTCCGATAGCACGCAGGGGTCGATGAATGGTTTAATGAGAGGCAGAAAATTTTATTTCTGCAAATCCTTTAGTTACTCCTATTCATATTAAACCTGAATGATATTTTTTATTTGCTTATTCTATTTTACGTTCAATTCCTAATAAGTTGGGAGTTGTAGTTAGTTTAGGTGTGTCTATTATTTTGTTATTTGTTTGTCCTCTTTTACATATCAGGGGGTGTATGGGGTTAAGTTATAATTTTTTAGGACAGTTTTGTTTTTGATTTTTAGTTGGTGTATTTTTTATTTTAACTTGAATTGGTAGTTGTCCTTTGGAATATCCATATGAAATGATTGGTCGATTAAATAAGTACCCGTTGAATACTGAGGTCGACGTAATCGACTTAGCCATTCTCCCAAAATTTCTGGCCTTGTACCAAAAATCTTTATCAGAAACATTTAATTTCTGTGGTGGATTGGCAGCATTGTTAGCGCATCGAAAACAAGCAATAACCTGTGATTTTTCATGTCTCTTTTATGTTCTCATTTTGAATATCACTAAATTCAAATTTGATTTTCTGTCAGTCGGAAGTGATAAAATAAAGTAACTTCCCTATACTGGATGGATACTGGGGTCGGTTTAACCGACTAGTCGTCTCCTAAATCTCAGGCCTTCTGAAACAAATATTTATTTTTCATTTCCGTTCCCTTTACACCTGCGTTCGCGCAGCAATCAACTCTAATTTACTAGAATTATTTTTACCCTCATTTGAAACTCCTCGTATGTTAATTGTAATATCTTGAGGGTTTACATTTTAACCATCAGAATTTATGACACCAGAAAGCAGTGGCTTGGGAACAAAATTTGCTTAGCGGGTGCCAACCCAGGTCCAAACTATTTTACGAAAGAAGTGGATTTTTTTAATGTTAACATTGAAACAAATGTAGGTATAATAACAATTTTTATTATTAAGAGGGTCGGCTGAAATCTTCATAAGCTGAAATATTCATGGAATGGGACCAAATGAAGTTCATTTTTTAGCATAGTTCCTCTTACTTCCAACATACACTTCCAACAGTAATTGCAGTGCTTGGGTCGCACTGGTGAAGAAGTTACCCTGTTGGTCATTGTGGGGTTTAATAGGCCATTAATTGTATTACTTTTGAGGAGTGACCGTACTACTGGTCACGCTGTTGTCGTTGCTGCTGCTACTGTCTATGTATACGATGCTTCAGTTCAGTAGTATATCTTTCAAGAGAATTCCTTTGGGAATTTTATGACCAGCTTCATCAGTTACCATTTTGAACATTTTATTTATTTTTGTCCTTTGTTCTAGTTTTGAGAAGAAACCTAACTTCAAATAACTTTTTACAGATTAATTGTTAGACACTATTTTCTAAACATGGCAAAGTATGTAGAGGGTGCAAATTTTGATTTTGCACCCACTAAAGATTTTAGTGGGTGCAAGCGCACCCCCTATTCCCTGGCCCTTGCCAGAAAGTAGAGACTATGATTATGAATAGCTTATTTGTTAAGTTGTTAGTACTAACTGTATAAAGATGTTTCGTAAACATTTGCACTGGAAGCTTCCACTCTAATAATATATGTTTATGTATAGTAAATGAATTTATTCTCTATCTAGATTTCTCGATATTCACTTTGTTCTGATATGTAGTACAAATATCAGTGTTTCAACAACTACACACACTCTCACACATACCACGCACACGAACACACACACACATAGCACACACACACACACATAACATACACACACATAACACACACACACACACAAACACACACACACACACAAACACACACACACACTCGCACACACAGATAGATAGATAGATACATACATACATACATACATACATACATACATACATACATACACACACAAATACGCACACATACACATGCACACACACGCGCGCGCGCACACACACACACACACACATACAGAAAAGAAGAGAGGAGAGACAAAATCGCATTCCTCTGCAATTAGTTGCAGGGAGGAGAAAACGAGAAAGAAAGAGATTTAAGAGGGAAGTGTTGTGCGGAGAAAATAGAAGCGAATGAGAACGATTTGGTTATTTACTTCTAACGTGGAGACAAGAGCAGAGCCTGTAATTAACTAAAATAAAATCAGAACTGGATTCAATGCCTCGGGGTACTAACTAGCAATGTGAAATGATGAGATCAAATTGTTAGTTTTTTTGCTTTATTAGAAAAATAAATATTTTAATTACTTTGGTTGATGGAATCCTTTCAAAGCAAATACACATTTCTTTGTTTCTTCTTTTCATCAAGCATCTTAGCGATCATAGACAGAAATCTAAGAGTGTGGAATTAAAGAAATTATGAGAGCTGCTTTAGAAGGCAAAGTAACAATTGCAAAATAATGCTTTAGTGTAAACTAAGAAGGTAATTCCAAAATGAACACGTGAAGAAATTGAATCAAGGAAGAATAGCTCCACATTTAAGACTGTCAATACTGTTGAACGCTAATTGGATTACTGAAATCCTCTACACCGCTTATGAGATTTAAAGAGTGCACAAATTATAACCGATTCAGTGTATACTGTGATAGAAGTTAATATATCGAGGTAGTAAAATGTAGGGGTTTGTATGTTATATTAAAGACAGAGGAGTGGCTATCATCTTGTCCCGTAAAGTTCCTCTCGTACTAGTAGATAAATATCGTCGGGGACGGCTAGTAAGCAACTCCAAGTGTTTGCAACCGGTTTAATTCAACGGAAGTCGCCCAAGGTCCAATAGGAACTAAGCGAATGAAAGAGTTTTCTTTTTCACTTGCAGAAACTGAAAGAAGAGATGATGCTCATGATATTTCGAGACCCTCTGAGGCCAGTGAGTTTATTTCTCTTAATGTTCCATTAGAATATTAAAAATACCTCACGTTAATATTCTTTTAATATTCATTTAATATTCTTTCACTAGCCCGCTTTCAACAATATGTATATCTAGCTGGAGTTTTTGGTAGTTTTTTTAAGGTATCGGCACTTCAAGCATGCTGGAGATAGGTCGTTTTCGCTCTTGCTCCATTAATATAATTATATACATATGTATATTATTATTAATTTAATGTTTAAATTGCCCATAAATTTATATAGCAAGCTAACTACCTGATAAAAATCATTAACGGGATTTTTATACTTATATTCTATTATTAATTAATAAATAAAATATTATTATTATTATTTAGCAATTCGTCAGCACCGAGCATGAAGGTTAGGGCGCGTGTCAGAGCTAGGGCACGTGCTCTAAAGCAGGAGGGAACGAAAGCTGTTCGATGGGCCCGGGTGGCCGAGGAGCAAAGTGGTAATAAATCTACAATTCGATCTTTGAGGAGTCGAGACGGGCGCATGCTACATGAGTCGAAGCAGATTTGTGCGGAAATTCAGCGGCGCCGTGGAGGCCCGGAGGTGGAGGTGAAGTTCACTTCTTACCTTGATCGTATGACGTGGCTTTCGGCCAGAAACGCGGAGTTCTGCGAAATGCCGATAAAAGCTGAAGATATACGTTACGCGTTGGCTAGTTGCTCGAGGGAAAGGTCTCCGGGATTGGAGCTTTATATACATATGCCAGACTTGTTTGATGAGCTTTTGGGAGAAGTCTATTGCAACTGGCAGTGGAATGGGAGAATGTCCAGATCTCTAAGCCGAGGTATGGTGACACTACTGAGAAAGAATCCGAACAAGGGGGACATTGTTGATAACTTTAGGCCAGTAACTCTGCTAAATACAGATTATAAAATTTTGGCTAAGGTGTTAGCAAAGAGGGTGACGCTTGTCGTTGATAGACTGGTGGGTGATGCAGAGACTTGCGCTATCATCAGCAGAACTATACACGACAATCTCCACTTCACGCAATACATCATAGAGAGGGTTGGTAAAGAACTTGGCTTGGGTGAGGCCCTGATCCATTTGGATAAATCGAAAGCTTTTAAGGTCGACCATCTGTACTTGGAGCCTGTCCTTAAGGTGAGTGGTTTCTGTCCCGTTTTCAGAGGCTGGATCGCTGCAATGTACAGCGACATCTGTTCGGTAGTCTAAGTAAATGGCCACCTCTCGGAATCGTTTTGTATCGCACGTTCGGTCCGTCAAGGATGCTCACTCTCACCCCTTCTCCACGTACTGCCACTCGAGCAATTACTGCGGAAGCAGGAGGTTTCGAGGGGCATCCCGCGTGAATTTGGATGCGGAAGGTTCGAGTCGGCGTATGCGGACGACGTCACCGTGATAGTGTCGGACATCTCGGCAATGCAGTCGGTGGAAGTTCCACCTTGGAGTTTTATAGGAGATTAGTGGAGGACAAGAGCAACGACGTACTCGGAGAGGTCCTGGGCGTCGAGGGTTATCAACTGGCTGTTCTCTTCCAGAGGACTTTCGGGCCAGGAACTATGGATAACTTTTTTCAGAAATCCCTCGCCTGGCAGTGCTGCCGGGGGCGCTTCCGGCTCGAGATAAGCTCTACAGGCATGAGTGTGCAGTCAGTCGGGATTATTCGAGATGTACGCGGAGCGATGAAATCGTTCTGCATGCTCTCGTATTGTGTCCGCGCATTGCTGATCTTTGTCGAACAGTAATTGTTACGTGGAGGACGGATCCAGCTATCGACCGAGTCCATTGTGAATATCGCTCAACCTCCTTCCTTTTGGCGAGGAAGAGAGGGCAGTTTTTCTCACCCACCCAATAAGTTCGTTGAAAGGTAGGTGAATGCGGCAAGAATGGCCCCTCAGGCCACATTTATAACAGCGAAGGATTCTGCCCTCCACCCACACTCTCAGACTTATGTCACCTATCGTTATCGTCTCTGCCAGTCTCTCTAGTGTTTCTCTCTCAGTTTGAATGTTCATCTCCAATGATTTCCCCTTCCACGTCCCGTCTTCAGTTGACGTGGCTTCGATAACAGACACCTGCTCCTCACTTCCGAGGAGTACAGCCGCCGCCACCCAAGCCGCTTCCATACCAGGCGGTATTACTTCTACCCTGACCCTGGATGTCCTTCTTCCAAAATATATGGGTAGAAGGACTACTTTATCCGTGTTTATGGCCATCCTCCTTGCTACCTCTTCCGACTTGAATTGTGCTACTATTCTTCCAAATTTATTGCCTCGTGTAAGGAATATTATATCCTTTGTTACTGTTCTCAACGCCTTTTCTATCGTTTCAATTTCCATCAGTTCTACTTTATTTTTTTCTGCCGCAATTACTTTATGCGTAATCATTTTCCTTTCCATTTTTTCCTTTATTTTCTGTGGAGGCGACAGCTTTACTTCACCACCCACTTTCCTTGCCATATTCTAATAATCCATCATTTTCGTTAGGTCTTCTTCACATGTTTTAACTTCTGTTATTTTCGCAAAGCTCTTTTTCTCTCCTAGTACTTTATCCATTTTGTAGACCGCCTTTGCAAGCTCATCCTCAGAGGTTAACAAATCTGACCCACCCAGGTCAGAATAAAACATACTTTTAGCCATTTGGCCTAGCTAATTCTCCTTAACGCGGAGAAAAAGCACCACCGTCAAAAACTGCTGCAAAGAAACACAAACATTTCAAACAAACAGCAAATCCCCAATAGCACGCACTGATTAGATTTGGGGATTGATCAGGTACCGGACAAGGATTCTGGATTATTTTCCCGTTTTTTTTTTTACTTAATTTTTGAGAGTGGTCGGGTTCATTCTTAGTCTTCTCGTTTGTGAGAGTAGCCGAGTTTATTTCAGATATTCTCATTTTAAAAATGATTTCCGGTTAATCGTTTGAAAGGACGTTGGTGTTGCCTTAGTGGAGGCTTGCGCTCTCCGAATACTCTTGTTATTATTATTATTATTATCATTATTATTATTATTATTATTATTATTATTATTATTATTATTATTATTATTATTATTATCATCATGTGGTGATAACTCAAAGCTTTTTGGGGGTGGGGGTATGATGTAAAGTGTCAGCTGTCCACAGCCAGCAGACTAAGGTGACCCTTGTTTACTGGTCATGCTTCAAGAACCCTGCGAAAAAGTTTTGCGATCCCAAGCAATGCTAATTTTTGCAGGTGTTCCACCTTCACACTTGAACCAATATTTTTCAGCCATGTTGGTAGTTGAGTGCTGATACTTCCAAGGGCACCAATTATTATTGGTATCACGTGTACTCACCCCATTGACCACAACCTTCGTATTTCCCACTTCAAATCGTCATAGTTGTTTATTTTTTCTTCTTCTTTCACGTTGATCCTGTTGTCACCGCGCATGCTAAGTCGATTATCATACATGTTCTTTCTTTTTTATTCATTACAACAATGTCCGGTTTCCAATAACTGGTTAGATGATCGCACTGGATTAATGTATTCTGCAGAATTTTGCAATTCTCATTCTCGGTGACTCCTTCTGGGGTTTGCTCATATTTTGTCTTTGCTCTTCGTAGGCCGTGATTTCTACAGAGATCCCAATGGATCGCTCTTGCCACATTGTCATGGTGTCTTTTGCATTCGCGTTGTGCCAATTTCGGGAATTCGTTAACGATGTGCCACACCGTTTCACCCCTCTCACTACACATTCTGCATTTGTTGATGTCGGTAGTGTTGTCTATTCTGCACTTCACATGGTTGATCCTTAGCGCTTGTTCTTGAGCTGCACGTATGAGTGCTTCTGTTTCTGTCATCAGGTCACTCCTCCTCATCCATAACCATCGGTCTTCTAAATCCGTCTTAGCGTTCACATTTCTTGCAAACTGACTTATTATCATTATTATTATTATTATTATTATTATTATTATTATTATTATTATTATTATTATTATTATTATTCAGTAGTTTAATTTTTATAACGTGCTTTCACTTCACTACCGAGCGCAGCTCTGTGCGCCTTGGGTATGTGCTGTGGTTTGCTGTGGTGCTCTTATGTTTACTGTATTGAAAGTGTTTTGCGTAGAATGTGTGCAGTACCCAGTAGTGCAATTTTCTGTATGTTATATATATTTGTAAGTCCTGGTGTTTTTGTTATGTATTTGTCTGAATGTTTTTTTATTATACCTAAGGCACCTACTATGATAGGAATTGTTTCTGTT
>NC_068985.1:126019059-126028811 GCF_001194135.2 Octopus bimaculoides
TTATTATTATTATTATTATTATTATTATTATTATTATTATTAATAATAATAATAATATTAATAAATGCCTAACGGCATTTCTTCCCGTTTTACGTCCAGTGTTCAAATTTCGCCGAGGTTGATTGTGCTTTTCATCCCTTTCGGGTCGATAAAATGAGCACCATTTGAGCATTGGGGTTGATGTGATCAACAACCCTTCAGAAATGAAAACCAATTTCAGGACTTCTGCCTACAGTAGAAAGAATCGTTATAATTATTATTGCTATTTTAATTTTTATTTACATAAATTTTGTATTTTGGGATTTGCCCAATGGAACTTATTAATATACTCGTCGCTATTAATATCTTAGATTAAACAATCTCCAGAGCTGTTTAAAATGCAAATTGCCGTATTGTTTTCGTTGGCTGTTGTTCAAAATAAACTGAAATAGCATACCTCCCCTGCAGTTCTTTGGCAGTTTATTTTAAGTTAAAAAAACAGTTTTTTTCTCTTTTTGTATTGTATATTTTATCTCAAAGTTTCATGAACGAGTCTTTCCTGTCTCTGTCTCTCTCTCTCTCGTTGTCACTCATTTCTCTAAGTCTTTCTTATACACCATACTTAAATGTATGAGTATATATATGTATATGTATAATATATATATTTATATATATATATATATATATATATACACATATATACTATCTATATGTATACACATACACATACACACACACACACACAAATACACATGTACACGTTTTATCTAATTTGTTATATATTGGTGCATCTATGTCTTTATGTGTATGTAGTGAATGTACTTTTATATCATTGAACATATATATATATATATATATATATATATATATATATATAGCTATATGCAAATGTCTGTGTGAATGAGTTTCCATATATATATACATACACGTAGTATATGTGTGGGAGCGTACGAGACTCTATGCGCATGCGTACGTATGTGGACGTGTCTTGAACGTATTATTTACGTGTTTGTATTTGAATTATCCGAGGCCATAGTCAACCGATTGAATTAATAAATCTACACCACACTACATTCTACCACCAACAAAACCACTACCACCTCCACCACAACCATTGCCATCACCAATACTACAGTCATTCACCACCGACACCACCACCATCACCAACATCACCAACATCACAGTCATTCATCATCACAAGCAGCACCATCACCAATTTACCACCACAGCACCAACACCACAGCTATTCAACACCCCCACCATCACCATATCGCCAATACCAGAACCATATACCACCACAGCCACTAGCGTCACCAATACAACCACAACCACCACCATCACCACTATCACACCCATACACCAACACAACCACCACCACCACTATCACCACAACCATCACTACCACAGCCCTTCACCTCCACTACCATCACCACCATCGTCACTACCACAGCCATTCGTCACCAGCACCTTCTCCAGTACCACAAACATTCACCACTACAACCGCCACCATCACCAATATCACAGCTATTCACAACCACAACCACCACATCCGTAGCCGCCACCATTACCTACATCACCACCACTGTCACCTCCTGTACACCACCACCACCACCACCACCACCACAATCATCAAGCTCTTCCGTCAGCCATCACCACCGTTACCAACTCCACGTCTACCAACCCCTTCAGCACCGAGCACCTCTTCAGTCATCTCAATGCGGTGATCATAACCAGTCATCACACAATTGACAACCTCCGCCAATCAGTACGGCAACTCTCATTAGCCACCAACACCAACACCACTCACAGCCACTCACCGCTACTCACCACCACCACCTCCACTACAAATACTACAAATACCACAGTAACAACAACAACTTCAACAACAAACATAACAACACCGTGAACAAAAGACTATAAATTGCAACTCCTCCAACCAAAAGCACTTCCACCACACCCCTACAAAACCAAACCACATGATACTTTTGTCAATACGATGACTTTTCAGTACATTACCTAGATTTATTGTTTATTTGTGTTTTCTTCGAGGATTTCTCAGTGTAAATGTTTTCCTTTGCCTTTCTAATTTTATCCAAATAAATTCAATTAATTTTCAACAACCACCACAACAGTGGCCACAACAACAATGCAAATAACAAACACATATGAATGACAGTGAGTCAACGTGTTTGTTATACATCTGAGCACTCGACAGGCTAGACATAGCAATTGAATTCTTCTTAAAATACCACAATTCTTTAAAACGGAATACTTAAAAACAGAAATATGAGAATACATAAGGAAATACTCTACTAAAATGCAGACGGAATGAAAATAATAAAATCCGATAGACTGACAACGTGAATTATGAAGGTAAACTTGACATACGTAAATTTAAAGCAAAAAACAAGATTATAACAAAGCACAACTAACTCAAACCTTAGACTACTTAGAAAGCATTATCTAGCAGCAGCCGTACAAGAACTACACAAACAAAAATATGAATTTTTAAAAAGGCAAAATCCTATCGATAAACATTTTGGATATCAGGATAATCTAAAGGTAGAAATAGTTAAAGACTTAAATTCGATTGAATATATTCCTATAGAGGAACGGAAACTGCCTCCAGATAAAATTTAACAATAAAATATCAGCTATTATAAAGAAGTAGTGCGGGCAAAAACTGATGAAAACAACACTATTTTGAAAATAATTAAATAACATATGCAGTCAGGAGTGCGGACCTCCACTAAACTATTCGTATAAGAATATATAAGCCCATGGAAAACAAGGTGGGAAACAAACAAAAAGAGAAATATAGGAAATAAAAGATCTCTTTATTATTAATGAATAACAACGCTAAGACATAACTGGGAAGAAAAGGAGAGACAAATATAAGAGATACAAATCAATGCATTGCCAACAGCAGCAGAAAGAGAATTTAGAAGAAAAATCAGTGATAGAAATGATAGTTCCAAACAAGAAAGTTGAAAGCAATAAATATAGCACTGAAATAATCGTGGGAAATAATAAGGACACAAGCATTAATTCAGCCGTTAGATCAAATAAAAATTCAGAAAGCACAAGGACGTAGTAATTCGTAATTTCAAGGAGTGAGTATCTAACCATAAATGTATTTCGAACTTCCTTCAGATGTTGCCGATTAACGAAGACATTTAATCCTATTTGTCCAATAATAAGTAGCGAGTATGCTTGTGCACGGGCTGTCGAGATCTTACGTAATTTTACAGTTAGTAATTAGCATAAAAAATATTAAAAAATTACGCCAAGCTGAATACAGCAGACATGTTTCTAAAGTTCGCTAATGACACCAAATGAAATTTATTAATCTCGATGTTTTTGTTTTTTTTTTACTTTCTTCGACGTCGACGATACACAAGTGATGTTATGGGCAAAATTCCAAATTTTAAAATGGCAAACGAAGCAGTATTATTAACATCCCACATCAATTATTTCCCCAAATTCCTAAATTAATACTTCAATTCTTCTACAGTCAAATCTCTCTAAACGTGGCAGTCGGAGTGGGTTAGGGAGGATAACTTTAGATAGAGTTCACCTCATTATTATATTCATTTCAGTACAGCTATGAATTTATCCATTTGGAGGTTGGAAGTTAAGCTTTGAACACCTCGAGTCATTTATCATCAATATCAAATTTATAATAAATAGCAAGATACATTACACAATGCACAGTACAATATAATAAACGTAGAAAGCACCTTTACATTCACACAGTCAGTGTAAAATTTTTACTATTACCAGAACTGTTACGCACACATATTACTCTGTCTTCTATATCGGATATATACAAATGTGCTCATGCATACAGGTATGTAAGCGCGCTGCCCTAATCGGCTGCTATTTTGACATTTTGTCATATGTATAACTTCGATCTTGGGTTATTCTAAATTTTGTTTCCATCAGAGGTAGATGCCCCATACTTGAGACCTGGATATCATATTACACAAATTAATCAATGAATAGCTTTCATTTTATTGTTTTAGAGACCAGATTATTATATGAATTTATTCTCTGAAGGGGAAATTGACAGCGGAAATTTGTCAGGGAGAATACTCTTCTAATTGTATCTTCATATTGTCTTATGTAAGAAAATGAAATTCTGTTATCTACTTTTATTTACTTTCATTAACTTTTGCTAATGAGCAATAATTATATGTGAACTATTTTGTGAAGATCATGTTTTAAAATATCATGCAGTTACAACTTGTTGACATTTGCTCTGCAGACGCCGTGTTCCAATTATTTTAAATGTTAGCGAATAAAAAATGATATTAACAAATAAATTATTCCTTATATTCTGAATCAAAAGATGTTTGAACATTCTCTAAATATATAGATATATATATACATATAGAATCGAACTGAACAATTGGTTTAATAACATGTTTCCAAATTGAAATTTATTCAATTAGATTTTGAGAAAATTAACAGATAACACAGATCGCTTAGATAAGTCATTAACATCAAAGAAAAATAATAACATTTAGAATTTTATGTGCATACTGTTAGTCTCAGAAGCCTTTTCATTGATCATACCTTTCGAATGCGTACAGCACAACTACCAGGAGCGTACACGCCGCCTCTAAAGCATCTATTTCTTACATAGAGTGGCTAAAGTTTCCATCTCGAACACATAGGTCTTAAATAAGGTGACAGACAATACGATGGTTAGTATTCTCCAGAAATAACATTTTTCTCCAGAGACATGAAACTGTTAGAACGTTTGTTATCTTAGCGAACCCATAAATAATTGATCTCGTAACCACTGATTCAACCGTGCAATGGTAAAACTTTCATCAGCACACCATTGTTCGATATGTATTTCGTTAGTATTCAAGAAAGTTAAAACGTTTTACTAAATGGTAAAGTCGGCTCTATTGAAGTCGCACTTATTGAAGTGCGCCGCGAAATCTAAATAACTTAAAGAAAGAATCATTATCTATTGATGAACTGTTGTGTGCTTAAGAAAAGCAAAGGAAACAACAGCAAAGTTTTAATTAATGAAAATCAATTTCAATATCTAATGTGGGCAATTCAGTTGGGAGCAAGCTTGATCTTAGCAATACAGTAGCAATTCTGGATGCAATTCAGCCTTACACTTCATCAGGAAAATATAGTTTTTCTCTTCCATACGAGTCCAATTTTAATCAATTTGAATTTCATAGCCCATAACACAAAATATATCAGCATTGACTTTACAATTTGGTTTCCATACGGAACATGGTCAAAGTTATTTCTTCAATAGCTATTGTTCTCTATGGATAGATAAATTCCAGTTCAGCAAAGAGTATCTGTTATACATATACAGACAGATCCCTGACCCGAAAGCAGCTCATCTTCTTGACATATTTTGATTAGTCAACATAGCAAGAAAAAAGAAATCTGGTGCCCGTTAATTATAGTTTTGCAATCTTCTGGTATGAACGCTTGCAACTGAGTGTACTCTATTGCAAAACCTCGAGACTAGATAGTATTTTTAAGCCGGTGGACAGGTTAAGCATATCATCGAAATCATGATGCGAATATGAGAAGAAAAATTTACCTTAGTATTCTGCCTGTCATGATGCATGTCCAAGTGTTATGCTTTTAAAATCGTTTGGAAAAAAGCTATGAAACGAATTACAAGGCATAATATTTAACCTAATGAAACAGCTTCACTATGAAATGGGGTATAAGGCTTAATCGAATTCTTTTACGTTTTAAGATAATAAATGCTGCAAAGGTTTATAAATTTATGCATCAAAATCGAAGCAAGAACACATATGAAGTGTGACTTCCCACGATCTTTCGCTAGTATTTAATTATACTGACTAACAAAAAGATGCAAAAGTTCAAGCTATATTATTTCACACAGAGAATGATTAACGCTTAATATATTGCATTTATTAAAGCAAAACTTTAAACAAATTTTAGAGTTGATTATCTCTAGCAAGTGATTTGGTCTGAAATAACGTATTTCAATGAAAGCAATTATACTATGGCGCGCTCATTTTAGCCATTCAAAAACACACGGAAACGGTTAATTCATTAACTATTTATAACTTACTGTCACAATTTTCGTGGAACTGTCGCTGACCAAGTCACTCATATAGTTTTAGTGACCAGTTCAAAGACAATGCAACGAAAATTCCGACCCCAAGTATTACGTGATTAAGTGATGTTAATTTTTGTGTTCTTATGGATGGCTACAATAATGCTACCAAACCTTATTTGCTCAGACAAATTCCAAACAATTATGTGAGTCAAATGTATAGATTACGATGATAATTATTCCCACAAAAGACAGCATGATTTTATGAATAATGTTTTAAATACTGCTGAGTTGTTAATGGCTGGGTTATAAGTTCTATTTAACCATATTCTCGGCGTTAATGTTTGTAAATTCTACTCCAGATGTTTTTGCAATAGCATTAAAGCTCAGAGGCGAAGAAAACAGTTTTTCGTACTTTTCTTCACAAATGCCAACTCCAGATATTTTGAGATATATATGAATAGGGAAGTAAATGCTAATAGCGATAAAAGTAGACTTAGAAGGACGCCATAGAAAATTATAAGAAAGTAAAACTGACCACATATATAATATGCATTACAGGAAATTGTATGAGCATAGATAGATTGCATGGGTTAAATATAATCGTCGGATTGGACTTAATAAAAATGGCAGACAAAATGAACACAGAAGAAAATATTCTAACAAAACGTCGAGACAGATAATTACAATAACAATGTGCATAGTCTATATCCTCAAGATATACAGTACGCTGCATACAGATTTGTGAAAAGTATGAGAAGATTACTACAGTGCTCTCACAAATGGGTATATTTTGCAAAACAGGTAAATTAAAATATCTTAATATACCGCGGAAGCAATATTAATTAAACGATTTCATTTTATTATTCATTCAGAAAAGGAAAAGCAGGGGTACGATAGGAGATCAATGTTGTTGATGTTCGTTTTAAAATTTGCAGGTTGATGTTAGTGAGAAGGGAATTTTAGAAGCTGAGGGAAAGGGATTGAAGAAAATGTTTATTGCAAAAGGTGGAGACGTAATGGGTGATCCAGGATGAAAGTTATAAACAGAAAGCGGTAGGAAAAATTGTAGAAGTAGCAGATGAACCAAAGAAAAATAATGCGATCGAAATTTAGTAGTTATTACAAAATACGAAAGAGTCCGCTTTCATTGGATGTTTGTAGTGTTAGACGTGCGTAATATTTTGAACTATCCGATATGAAACCAATATTGAAATGAAGGTGATTATCTATTTGGGCATTACGATTTTCATGTGACTTCATATGATTCGCGTATTCTGCTTTTGACAACAGAATACGATCACATATAATATATATCCAATGGTCACTGTTGATTGTAGTTCCAATTGTTCCTTTGTGACAGGCCGTTTTAAGTTCAGAGTGCTGAATCATCTTTTCCTCCCAGGCATTACAACCGGTCATAACAGCCCCTTCACCACTTGTTCCGATCTAGAGCATCATTTTCCCAATCATTTTTGTTCATATCTAGTTTCTTCAGGTTTTCCTTCACATCCGTTATATCTTTTCCTCGGCTTATGTTGTGGTCGCTTACCAGACTTGAGCTCACCATAAAAAAGACGCTTTGGAAAACGCTCGTCCTTCATTCTAATAACATGTCCAGTCCATCTCTTTTGAGCCAAGATACCATGTTGTTCAACTGAGTGGCAGCGTGCCAAGCACAAAACCATTGTATCTGGTATAAAACATTCCCACTTGACTCCTAAGTTTCGTCTGAGGTACTTTTGATGAAATTTCTCCAGTATTTTTATGTGACGCTTGTAAGAAGTCTATGTCTCACTTGAATAAAGAAGTGCCGACAATACACACGCTTTATAGACACTGATTTTTGCCTGCAGGGAAATACCACTATCCGCCCATACTCACTTTTCGAGCTTTCCAAATGCAACACTTCCCTTCTCTATTCGATAGTATATCTCTACATCAAGACTACCATCTCTTGGCAGTGTGCTTCCTATGTAAACAAAGATGTCAACGACTTCCAACCTTGTTCCATTCACAAAAATGTTTGGTTCGGAATATGTTTGTCCTGGCACAGGAGTAAACATTATTTTAGTTTTTCCCAAACTAATTGTGAGTCCGAAATGTACACATGAAGTGGAAAATCTGTCCATTAAATGTTGCATATCCCCCTCTGAGTGTACCAACAAATTAGCATCATCAACATAAAGTAATTCTCTAAAAAGAATTTTGAAAGTCTTGGCTTTGCAGTTAAACCGGGTCAAATTAAAAATACGACCAGATGTCCGAAATCTTATTCCGATTCCCCTGTTGCAATCCTTGAAACCATACCAAAGTAATGCAGCAAATTAAATAAAGAAAAGTGTAGGGGCAGGAATATCTTCTCGTTTGACACCGTTGTCCACCGAAAATTCATTAGATAACACACCATTAAAGACTACTTGATCTTTCATGTTTCTGTGTAGTTCCTTAAAAATGCGCACAAAATGTGTTGGACAACCAAGTTTACACTAAACAATCCAAAGTGCTTCCTTGCTTACCGAGTCTATGAAGAAATGGCATAGTGGCATTTGTTCCTGTAAGCATTTCTCTTGAAGGTGCCTCACAGAACATATCATGTCCATTGTTCCTCGCTCAGATCTGAAACCATACTGTTCTTCAGGAATCACATGTGGACACACATTCTCTACAACACGATCTAACATGATCCTTGAAAGTATTTTCTCGGTATGTGCCAAAAGAGTTATCCCTCTAGAATTACCACACACTGCTTTCGGGTCCTTACCCTTGTATACAGAGATTAGAATGCCATTTATCCATTCTTGTGGCACAGAAGATTCATTCCAAACTCGAGTTACCCGGTTATGAATTTCAGAGGAAATATGATCCCCAGCTGTTTTCAGACTTTCAACTTGAATACCATCCAATCCAGGAGCTTTACCTGATCTCAGTTTACATAATGCCAGATTTACTTCTTCGATGGAAGGTGTATCATCCATGTGTTGCACTATCTCTCTTTGCAGAATGTTGTTAATGATATTCATGTTCACTACAGACGGATAGCGGAAAAGATCTGCAAAGTGTTTTCTCCATCTATTCATTATTCCAGGAGGATCTTTAATAACCTCATTTCCATCCTTCGACTTCAAGGGAACATATGATGATGAAGATTGCAGGCCAAAAGCTTGCCGCAATAAACTATAGAAACTTTTAATGTCTTTCCTACCATAGGCTGTCTATACTTCCTCAGACAAATTTCTCCACCAAATGTCTTTAAGCCTCCTGAGTTCTTTTTGTAAGTCTGCTTTCTGAGACTTATACAACTTTTCTAATTGCACTTTGTTCTTAACGTTTGGGTCAAGAAGTTTTTCATGAGTGGACCTCATTGTTGCTAAAAGCTCATTTATCACTGTATCATTGGAATCAAACCAGTCTCGGTGTTGTCTCCTCTTACACCCTAACACTTCTGATCCCATTTTATATATTCCATCATGGAAAGATTGCTATGAAACTTCAAAATAAACAGTGCTGCATCTCTTCTGAAACAACTGCAAAAATTGAGGTTGTTTTAGCTGCTATACCTCAATTTTCTTTGGTAGTCGTACACTTGCACTACGAGTTTTCTTACGGACCCTGAAAAAAATACATATATGTATAAAATTTGCAATTTTTACAATTTAAACATATTTTTAAAAAACATTTTAAAATTGTAACATGTATA
>NC_068985.1:126028911-126030789 GCF_001194135.2 Octopus bimaculoides
TATATATATATACAATATGTACTGTATGTATATACTAGTATATGCTAATGTGTTCAGGTGCATACGTGTCCGATTGTGCGTGCGTGTATATGTGCGTCTGTATGCATGTATTTGTGAACGTTTGTGTGTATATTGATGAGATGAGGTTTGGATCAGGAAATAGCAATCTAATATCTCGTGCAGGGTAAAGATAAAGTGTTATTGCCATTCGAAATATATAATCGACTTATCAATCGATATTAGTGATATGGCATTCGATGTTAAGCAAAGATTTTAGGAAACACAAACATTCAGTTGTAGCGTGAGTAACTACGTAGATATATCAATGTAGAACTGTGATTTCTGTATTGGAATTTTATAACGTGGCAAAACGTTATAAATATAATTTGATGGCATAAAGTTGCATGAAAGTAGTGATGACGTAGAGTCCAGTTTTCAGCCATTGCATTTATTTATTTTCCCAAATATCGTTGACGCTATTGAATAGGTTCTTCTTTTAAAGCATCAGGGTTTACTTTCAAAGTGCCAATTCTAGGACATGCAGCGATCTTGTACTCATATAGGCTAAATTTTGGCCACATAATGCATTGGACTTTTTCCATATTTCTGATAAAGAGTACCGCTCGAAACGTGAAATCCTCTTTCTTTTCTTTCCTTTCCTGAGCGTCCAATAACACTACTTATTCCACGTCCTCGCGTTGTTGTTTTTTCTTGCTTGTTCATGTTTGGATTGACTATTAAGGAATATATATATACAAGCATGAATACAAACACATATGCATATATACATGCATATATGTGTGCGTACGTATATATGTCTGCATTTATACATATGTATGTGTACATATATACATATGTATATGTATATATATGTACATCCCAATATATTTCAACAATGCGGAAATTTATTTCATCAAAGTAAGTATCATTGCAATCAATACATTTTTACCAACGAGTAACAAGCTTTTTTATTGCGGTAACATACAAATCTGGAGTTCTGGAACTGATGAACTCTTGGAATGCACTTTCAGCATCGGTTTGATTTTTGCACTTTTTTTGTCGCAGGAAACCATCAAAGTGCTTGAAAAAGTGGTCGTCGGTAGGAAAAGATCTGGGGAATAAGCTGAGTGGGGAAGAACTTCATGGCCAAGTTCCCACAACTTCTGGAGCGTCGTTAGTGAAACGTGTGGTCGAAAATTGTCATGAAGAATGATTGGCCTTCTTCTGTTGAACAGTCTGGGACGGAGGAGTAGTAGTTTTTCGTTCACTCTGGCAATTTCATGGCAATGTTTCTGCAGTAATGATTTTTCCGAGTTTTAAGAAGTTATAGTGGATGCCTCTAGCAGTACACCACCAAACAGTCACCATAACCTTCTTTTTGAAGATCTCAGGTTTAGGAATGGTTTTCATTTTGGTCCAACCACTGCGATAATTTTGTTCAGAATCCACTTTCCCTCGCAAGTTACAATACGGTCGAGAAATGAATCGGTCTGGTTACGGAGAAGCGACGAGTAAATTTCATATCTGCGTATTTTCTGATTTTCATTCAAACCGTGTGGTACCCATTTGTCGAGCTTTTAAGAATTTCCGATCGCTTGCAAATGGTTGCCGGCAGTTTTCTTGCTAACTTCTCGAGTGGTTTTACGTGAATCTTTCTCAATGACGGTTTTTAATTGACCGTCATCAATGACAGATTGGCGTCCACTATTCTCATGATCTTCAAGGCTGAGGTCTCCACTGCGAAATCGTTTAAACCATTTTCGAGCTGACCATTCACTGGTCATTTCCTCACAGAATGTTTCGTTAAAATCGCGAGCAGTTTCAACTGCTTTACGCCCTTTTTTGAAGTTGAATAGCAAAATTGCTGGAATATCGCAC
>NC_068985.1:126031961-126035141 GCF_001194135.2 Octopus bimaculoides
TATATATAGGGAGAATTCACACAAAAACAAAAGACGAAAACAGGTGGTGTAGAAAACAAACAGGTATAACGCCCGGGAAGTGAAAAATATGTACAGGTGTTGGACAAAATATATACAGGGTTGGACAAAATAATGGAAACACCTTAAAATTTCAAACAAATTTATTTTAATATGGAGTAGGACAGCCTTTGGTAGTAATTACAGGTTGAATTCTATGAGGTATGGACTCGTACAAAGTTTGAATTCCAAAGGAATGTTTGTCCATTCTTTAGCTGAAACAGTCTCCAGTTCTTGTAGTGATGATGGTGGAGAATATCGACTCTTTACTCGATAAATGTTCAATAATCTTGGGATCTGGAGAATGTGGTGGCCAGATATGATGTTCAACTTCACTAGAATGTTCCTCGTGCCATTCAGTAACAACTGTAGCTGTGTGAAAGATTGCGTTTCCCTTTGGAAACAGTTCCGCAAACATAGGGTGAATTTAATCAGATAAAATGCTTAAATAGTCTTGACTATTAATTCTGCCATGAAAGGGAACCATTGGGCCGGCGGATTTCCAAGAATAGCGCCCCCGACCCAGATCATCACAGATCCTCCTCCATGTTTAACAGTTGGAAGGAGGGAATCTGGATCAAATGCTTTTCCACATGTATACTCGGCCGGTGGTCGGAAATAAGGTAAAGGATGACTCATCCGAGAAAATAACATTCCTCCACTGCTCTAGGGACCGATTCTGTAGGTTTTTATTCCACTCTAAACTCTTTGCAACGTTTGTTTTTGAAAGTAGTGGTTTTCTGATTGCAGCCCTCCTGTGAAATCCGGCTTTGTGCAGCTCCCGGCGAACAGTTTTTGCGGAAACAGAGATCTCGAGGTGGTCTAAGTGCTATTCTTCCAAGAAATCAAAGAAAATGACAACTATTCTCTTCAAACTTTGCTTTTGTGACCTGGACATCAATGTTTTGAAACTGACTTATTTCCCATTAAATTTCAGATTCAGCGCGGAGTTGCCGAAACATAAATATCGTTATAGCAAATATTCTGCACAATACCACGGATTTGCTTGTCAGTTGCTTGCTCTTATCCACTAGAGCATGTCCTCTTATGGCTGACGATATGTGCATCTCTATTCATGAGCAGAGTAGTGGGGGAGCATCATAGACATGTGTTGAGAGGGATTATTTGGGGTTTCAATAAACGTAACAAAAGCAAAGTTTGAAGGAAATATTAGCTAGCTTTCATACTTTCTAGGGGTAAGCAAATAGGAAATAACAGTTGCTACTTAAGGACAAAAATCGTGTTACACAGTGTTATTTTATATAGACATAGTATATACACTCCACAAAATATAAGTACATCGTAAAAAGCAGCATATTTCACAAGGCAGCATAAAGAATATACCTTAATTATTCATCAGAAAATTGCTAAACCTATAAAAGCATGGGACAACTACAAACGTCCTAACTTGCTATGCGTAATCTTTCTTGATAGATGAAGCCATTTTTATATTTGAAGAACATCAAATACAACCAACAGTCACACTCAACGATATATACATACTAAATATACACACACAGAAGACAAAATCACTATTAGTTACTCCCAGCAATATTAACAACACATACAAAGCATGCTGAATGAAATAAAATGATGCACGAGCAAAATTACAGCATTCACAGGCATCACACTAAGCACACCATTTAGAAAATGGCATATAACCAATACACCGGATCCAACATGAACTAAATCTGGGCTCTCTGGGACTCTAATCACTCCGCAAACCAGAACAAACTGTAAAGAAGATAAACCTGCGCCCTTCGCATCCTCATATGTTGCACGTAGGTATCACTAACAGACCACCAATACAAAACAAAAAAAAAAGAAATGTGCTAAGACTGAAAACCTATTAGGATATTCGAAGGTGGAATTTTCCTGTCACAGTGGGTATCTACCTTCACAAGCCATGACGCTAAATGTAAAATAACCTCCAAGCATAAAGACATTTATGTACCATCATTCGCTGCTACGACAGCATCATAAAGACACTACAACTTTGACTTCTCACAGTCAAGCATAAAGAACATAGCAACACACACACACAAATGCGCGCGCGCACAGAAATGGCCTCATTTGCTCCACACACTGTGATGAAATGTATTCAATTAACAATTAGAGCATCAGAGTAGTTCCATGTCGAACCTAGATCGAATTCACCTTGTGCGACTTTGCTGCAGCTAGCTCGTGAATCTATAGTACAGGTATAAACTAGACAGTGAAGAGTTTGCAACATATCCATACTGATATCCTGCTTACCGTGTGATTCATCGCTGCCCGTCATAGTAAGCGATATGGTCCCCAGCTTGTCAGGGACATAATATCCCTGGTAAGGTGGAACTATGGATCATGTCTCGTCGTTTGGTAACTACTCATCAGAGATGACTCAAGGCAACACAGCCAAGACGACAAGGACAGTGGAGGGTGTTGAATCGAGTGATGGGATACGTTTACCACCGAAGAATAGTTACAATCCATCCAGTAGGTTTTGCTACAGTTTCTATTTCTCTACTTTCTCTCATAAACTTCCTCTCGTTGATATGAGATTATGAAAGATGCTATTTGTCCTAGGTACCGTGCAATGAGATCGAACACGACCACACATAACTTCGAAGAGTATTTCGGCACAGAATACATGTACATTCACACAGGTACCCACGTACACGCACAGACACACATATACATACATACAAACATTCATGCATACATACCTGTGTACACACTCACAGACATACACACACACACACATATACACACACACACACACACACACACACACACACACACATATATATATATATATATATATATATATATATATATATATACACACACATATACTAACGGACACACATACACACACAGATGTTTACATACATTTCCATGAACCTACTGGCAGCAAAATTTCGAATGTAATACCAATTCAAATATCTCTGTTGATAGGAAAATAAACGGTCAATAAAATGAGATTGTGACTTTAAAATATTAAATTTTATGGACAGTCAAATAAAAAATAACTACCATTTTGTTTCCTGCGATTTCGCTTTATTTTTTATTTGCTCTGTTCAATGTTTATTTTTCGTTGATTTTGTACATCAGCCATTTCGTTGCATTTTTAACTGTCTG
>NC_068985.1:126035277-126036391 GCF_001194135.2 Octopus bimaculoides
TCTCTCTCTCTCTCTCTCTCTCTCTCTCTCTCTTTCACTTTCTCTAGAGGTTTTTGTTGTCTCTTTTTGCGTGTTTTGTTTCAGTTTTTTTAACTTTTACTTTTCAATTCGTCTTTTTTTTTGTTTTGTTGTCATTCTGTCTTTCTTTTCTTTTGCCTATCTGTGTAGCTGACAACCTGTCTGTCGTTTGTTTATATTCTCTCCTTTTCGTTCTTGTTGTTGTTTGTTTTTCTACTTTTCCATCAACCCCTCTTTGCGCGTGCGACGGGGGTGTATGTACAGAAATTTAAACATATCGATGGCGCGAAAGGCATTCTACGATCTTATATCTGAAGCAGCTTTTCAATATTCAATAATTATCGAATATTATTAGAATATTAGAGACGTACCATTATGCTTAATTGTAAAACTATCAAACAAGTTAAAAGAATAAAATATAAGAAAGAACAATAATAAATTCCCACATCACTAAATTTAACAGAAATATAATGTGTGCGTGCGTATATTTGAACGTTTATATATATAACTCTTTAACTTGTTTCAGTTTTAAATCTGCGGTCATGCTGGGGCAGCACCATCACCACCATCATCATCATCACCACCATCATCATCATCACCATCATCGTCGTCGTCATCATAGATAAAGCTCCAATCTATATTGATGATGCCCATAAGATCTACTTCTGCATCTAACACGTTACGTAGTAGACAGACAGACAGACACACAGACAGACACACAGACAGATAGGTTGATAGATAGATAGATAGATAGATAGATAGATAGATACATACATACATACATACATACATATTTTCCATTTATGGCATTTATGTTGCACCTTGATCCTTATATTAATTATTTATATACGCATTAGCATTTCGCTAAATCAGCCACAAATTTTTATGGTAAAAATACATATACTGGCAGATGGGTCTAGCCAAACCATCAACCGCTTGAGTAGTCATTACTTGAGTAGTGGTTCTAGACAATCATGGGGTGGTTATGTCCCCCTGTCAGTGAGTGTGTGTGTATGTGTGTGTGTATACATTCATACATACATATATATATATATATATATATATATATATATATATATATATATATATATATATA
>NC_068985.1:126039092-126044083 GCF_001194135.2 Octopus bimaculoides
ATATATATTAGAAACTATATTATCTAAGTTCTTTAGCGCATCATATATTTACAAATAATATATTGTAGTTGTGTCGTTTCCGTAACAGTTTAATACGATGCGTAATAGTTTAACACGATCCGTAATAGTTTAACACGATGCGTAATAACATCAAGAAGGCAGATCAGTAATATATTATTCATGACACCATAATGATTTTCGTTCTAAAAGAATGCAAATCGTTTATGTTTACTGAAAAGGAAGAACCACGGAGAGCAAGTGCACTTTAGTATATTCAATCGGAGCAACAATGAAATAATTTATTTTCGCAACGTTGAGGATTCAGAATGTTTAATCCCAGGTCCAATTTTCGTATTAGTAGAAGACCTTCTTGGCCGCGTCTGTTTTGTCTAATATTAGTCTGGATATCACAAAGTATGCTCATTCACTACTTTCGTTAAAATCATTATGTCAAGCCGAAAGACACGCACGCGCAAACACGCACATACATACATACATACATACATACTGGGGCACTGGAATATGTAACTGCCTAAATACCAATCTTGAGACATTATGCTTCTCAAAACTAGAATGGAGACAGCTAATCCTATGACTACAGATCCAAGCCATCACGTGAACTGTGAAAATCTGTGAAACTTTCTGGAACTTTATCATTTAAGTATATATGAGCAGGTCTAGACATACAAGTATTTGCATGAGGATATATAGATAAAACAAAACATAGAAATCTACACATATACATACATACAAAAATACCTTCTTGATGTTGTTGAAATTCCAGTGAAGGAGCTTGGATCTAGGTTAGAACCGCTTCTCTTTCTATTGGCAAGAAATCTTGAAATAAAACTGTATGATGACATACATGCACACCGTGGTTACGTAGTCTGCAGCATTACATCATAGTTGAGTCTGTATGAGATACTAGGACAGCATCAAAATAGTGCAATATTTTTTTTGTCCATCCCTTCATTCTATTAATAAGAAGACAAAATGTTTCAACATAGTCCCTTCCTTTGTCGTTGTGTTGGACAAGTTTAAAAAAATCTAAACTTATCTTTATTTTATTAGATCTAGCAATTAACATGCTCTCTTTTCAATCCTCACAGCTCCATCCAAGGGCCTTATATCCTATAAGAAACACTGTCGTAGCTAGGGTTAAACATTTTCATGTTAGACACTACATGGCACCGGCAATGACTGGTGTCCCTGCACTCTATCGACTTTGTATATTACTGAGTCATTTTATGGTTAGTTTGCGGTTGCCCTATTAGTTGGATACACACAGTGAGGTTAGTTACATGGGGCAGTCGGTAAGTACAGAGAAGCATCAACAAATGATACTGGCTATATATTGTTTTAGCTTAGAATGTTTTCTATCAAACGGGTGATGTCCTCTGTGTGTGTGAGAGAGAGAGAGAGAGAGAGAGAGAGAGGGAGAGAGAGAGAGAGAGAGAGAGAGAGAGAGAGAGAGAGAGAGAGAGAGAGAGAGTTACATGTACAACTAGTTGAGTAAATCACTTTTAGATTTTAACTTGGGAAACAAGTCCGGAGCAGTTTCTGTAGACGGCTGATTAAACGAAAGTCAAAATGTTGACTCAATGATATTTTAGTCTAGAAATACTTTGTGCTAAACTGAATATTGTAGAGGAGTCCAAATGACGCTCTAGTAGTTTATGTAACCAAAATAATGATATAGTGTTTAATAACCAGCTTCTTAAAGGTTAAAAAGCTGGTTATTAAATACTATACTTTTGTTCAATATAGAAACATATTGCAAAGGAATAATAAAGCAAGCGCATAAGCTGAAACTTTTTCAAAACATTTTGCAAACGCAGTAGAGTAAAATAATTCAGCGATGGTAACTTAGTGGTGTAAAGTCTATCCAGCATAAGTCAGAATACGCTGGTTTTTGTGTAAGTTATTATATGTAACACGGCTTTTATTAAAATTTCGAGCACGTTCTTTTGGTGAGAATTTCAACTAAAATCGATTTGAATAATGATTATATAGTACAAGTAATAATTCTACCCACTTGTGTGGAATGTTTCTACATGATCACGAGATCTCATAGAAATAGCAGTCAGATCTATTTTTATCAAACTGCACTCTCTCATCTTTAAAGAAAACTGACTAAAACTAATTACATAATGTAATCCTGGTTATATTGTGACAGGAAAAGGCGGGGGCTGGTACATCTGCAATACTTTATGTATCAGATTCAGGAATGCTCACCTAAGATTATTAAACAATTCTGACAACTGGTAACAGCTAACATCCATCGACTATGTATCCCCATTCTCTCACTCACACACCCACACATTCACAAACTCACACGCCCACACTTACACGCATACATACACAACAAGATAGCTTACGAATTACTTTCGAGTAATTTGGGTAAGGTAATAATGGATCAGGTGACTGAACACCGCGTTATTTATTTATCTGTTTATTTTCTCATTTGAAGTAAATCAGTTTTCAGAACAAAAATTGAAATTATATCAAGCAAGCAGATTGAAATGCGAACGCACACGCACTCAAACAAATAAACACTGACACCTACACACACATACAGACGTACGCAAACACACACAAAAATACAATACACAAACACACTCTAATTCATGGGGGATGTTCCAATCGATTATATCTGCAGCTTCCAATCGAAAACAGTAGCCTGCATCTTTGCCAAATATTTCTTCACCAATATATATTCTGTCGCTATTATAATTATTTCTTTTCCTCTCAACGCTTCAGCAGTATATCTCATTTAACTAAACTGGTTGACAATATGTCTAATCCCTCTAAACTTATTAATTGTATACCTTATTTAACATAACTTACTGTTAGCATATCTCAACTTACTAAACTTTCTGCGTATCTTATTTAACTAAACTGACTGACCCAAAACTTCATCTCAATAAACTTACTAACTGTATATCTCATTAACCTAAGCCGACTGGCTATATATCGCATCTCACTACACCTAGTGATTATATATATCACACTAAACTTGCTAAATATATATATACATATGTGTGTGTGCGTGCGCGTGCGCGCGTATGCGCGTGTGTGTATACACACATATATATATATATATATATATATATCATCGACAGCCGTTACTGTTTGAAAATCTCAACTAAATACATTTTTGGACATTGCATCTCGTGCGGCTCAAGATTGTAAGATCGTCAGTTAGATTCGTGGTGACGCGTTGTGTTCATGAGCGAGGCACTTTATATCATGTTGCTCCAGTACACTCAGCCGGAAAAGATGAGTTGTACCTGTAATTCCCGAAAATAACATTACTCCCCGAAAATAACATTAAAGGTACGCATGTCTGTGGAATACTCAGCCACTTGCACGTTAATTTCAGGAGCAGGCTGTTCTGTTGCTCGGTTCAGCTGGAACCCTTGTCATCATAACGACGGAGTGCCAGTTTATTTTTTCTAACTGAAAAGATTTGATGTAAGAAACACTTCTCCTTCTTCATCCACCTCCATCTACACCGAGTTTTATGTACTTTCAATTTCTTTCGTGCCAATATCTAGAATTGCTTTCTTTAAGAATAATAATTTTGGAACGCGTATAGCTGAATAAATAAAGTAGGGGCAGTTTGTACTTTTGTAATCAATGTTACATCCTGTCATTGACCAAGGCACTTACTTTCCAAGGGCATAGTCCACCATGTAAATAACACATAGTTTGAGAACAATTTATTTATTTAAGGTGTATCAGTGAGTTAAAATGAATAATTGTCTCCTTGATTTACCATTCTAAACTTACGTGCACAAAAAAAAAAACCGGTTTCCAATGATTCGATACTGGCAAGGAAAGTGTCTGTCTCTTAACCGTTTAACGTCACGTAACGAGAAGAAAAGCAACGGACCAAAGGTTTATGAAAATCAAAGATAACTGGTACCAGATTACATTCCTGTTTTACCGGATTACATTCTTGTTTGGTATTTAGATACTTCTAGCGGAGTTTATTCCGTTGCAAGCATTTTGGCCAATTTCTGTTTTGGGGATTACTTCGTTCTTCCTTCTCTCCAGCTAATCTCAGCAGTGATCTGTCTCTCAGCCGTTTAATGTCACAAAACAATGAGAAAAGCATTGGAACAATGATCTACCGAGATCTGGGATAACTGGCACCTAGCTACATTTTTGTTCTTGAGCGCTAAAATTAATCAGTCATCCGGTTTGACACCACCATTTGGTCCCCAAATGCCTTTAACGGAGTCTATCCTTTTGCAAGCATTTGGACCAAATCTCTATATCCCCAATTCTATTTAAGGCACAGATATAAAGCTACACTAACATGAAATCTGCCTCCAAAAAATCAGATTTCTTACAAATAGACTAGAAGTAATACCTGTCTAATCACTTCATCTACCTTTTAAACAGCATTGTTAAAAGACGTCCAATACAGTCCACAATAACACTCAGCAAAATAAAATTCGTTAACTGAACCAATGAAGAAGCATGTGCATGGTTTCTAGTGCTGTCAGAGGTAGCAGCCCAATCACCTCCCAAATCATAACCTGCTGTTTTAAAGAGAAGAGGTATATAATATATAACACTAGCTTATGTACCCCTAAATGACGGGACGGCCAATTCTGGAATTTCTTTGATATCTGTATGACGAGGCTGAACTTGAGTTAAACAACGTCATCGTCAAAATGACCATCAGCATTAACATCTAAATATCATCCCAACAACATCAAGGACAACGACAGCACGACACTCTACAGCAACAGAAATAACAATATTCCTACAAATTGATACAAGATTCTGAAAACAATTTGATGTCAAAATGTTGAACAAATATTTGAGTATCTCTCTCTCTCTCTCTCTCTCTCTCTCTCTCTCTCTCTCTCTCTCTCCTCACTCTTATTCTGTCTCTTCTTTATCTCTCCTATCCCCCCTCTCTCTTCCTCTCTCTCCCTTTAGCTCTCTCTAACTCGTTTGTTGTCTCTCCTTTTCTC
>NC_068985.1:126044199-126046115 GCF_001194135.2 Octopus bimaculoides
GGGGGGGGGGCTTTGTTATCTTTCTTGTCCGCTCTGTTATCATCTTTGGCTGCACAGTACCATGGTGAAAACATATTACCATTGTTATCAAATTCGTATCAAATAAACCAACATAGGAGTCCCTATGTAGTCGTCCGACAAGCTAGAAATGGCATCAACATCTCTTTCAAATTCACACTACTCTGTCTTACTGTGGTCATTGTGGTATTCATTAATGACGTTGCACCCAAATTTCGCCACATTTTTCAGTCTTCTACAGCACCCTGTGAGTAAACGAAATTAAGTCTCACCCACTCTTTGATGTAAAAAGGCTGTCTTTTCCTTGGTCTACCTTCCACTGTGCTTTTGTCTCTTCTAGGCTGGAGCTTCTTGTGATATGGCCATGCCATTTCAGTTCCCTTGTCTTTACAATTTTTAACAGATCCTTGTGTGGTCCAATCGTCTCGCTTTTTTATCCGCACGTGTAGTATTCTCTTATTGTTTTATTCTTTTACTTGTTCCAGTCATTTGACTGCGGCCATGCTGGAGCACCACCTTAAAGGGTTTTAGTCAAAGAAATCGACCCCATGACTTATTCTTTGTAAGCCTAGTACTTATTATATCGGTCTCTTTTTCCGAACCGCTAAGTTACAGGGACATAAACACACCAGCATCGGTTGTCAAGCGATGGCGTGGGGACAAACATAGATACACACACACACAAATACATGTATATACGAAAGACGTCTTTCAGTTTCCGTCTACCAAATCCACTCACAAGACACTTGCCCAAGGTGCTACGCAGTGGGACTGAAGTCGGAACCATATTGTAGGGAAGCAAGCTTCTTTATTTCATTACATTTGCTATAAAGGCATAATACAGATGGAAGCTTGCGGGCTGGACACAGACACAATGATAATGGAAATGAAAAGAGAAATGATTGATGGGAGAAGCAGACAACGCCCGCCGATTGTTACTTCCCGAAAACATTGTCCTTTTTTAAAAAAACACAAATGAGGTATTGAACCTTTTACAACAGTTACAAATTGAGGCGCTGAGCTTCTTACCAATCAAATCTCACAAAAGCTCAGGAAATATATTCAATCGTTCTTTCAAATTGAGGCGCTAAGCTTCTTGCCAAAATCCCCAAGTTCAAATTGAGGCACTAAGACCTCTTACTCTATCTCCCCGACTAAGTCTCTTGCCGCCTGCAGGCAAGCCTGCAGTTGCAAGTCGAGGACCCCATAAGAAAAAATTGTATTCGTCCTTGGTAAAGGAGTCCATCACTCTACAATCATTTTCCGCCATGACCTCCGCAGCCACCTGCGGAAGCCGATCCGGGCTTTCAGGGCAGGACAGGACCTCCTCTTCCCGAACTTCCAGATTCCTAACAAAGTTCTCTACGGCCCCTCCCTTAAGAAAGAATATCACAAATTCCTCATTTATTATACCGAGAGGGGCCACAGTTTCCTCTGACGAGGTTTCAGAACATGCTGGCAGTGAACTACTAACAGCCGGCACTGTCCCATTATTTTTCTTCTTCTTCTCACCTTCGATACGGGAGGGTGTAGTACCTCTGTTTTAACCGGAGAATCTTCCCTTCCTCCCGCAGTTTTGGGGTCCTTCGGTAGGCAACCATTGTTGCCCACATTCTTCCTTTTTTCCCCTTTTTTCGGGGAGGTCACCACCGCCTCGACTGCCTCCATCTCTCCCTCCGAAGGAGGAGGGGGAGCTCTTCTCAACCAACTGTTCCCGGACCCTACTCTGGTCCTGGAAACAGTTCTTTCCAATGTGGCCTGGTTCCAGGCACAGGTGACACTGGGGGGGGGGTGTTCTTCAAGTATCACTGGGTACCTACAACCGGTCAAAATGTATCCAACTTTAATCTTTTTTTTATCTATTTTGAACTATGCAAGCCTAGATGGCAACAAAGTTA
>NC_068985.1:126047017-126048546 GCF_001194135.2 Octopus bimaculoides
GTAGGGATACGCCCTCAAAACACAATTCTCATCGCTAAGTGAGACTCTAAGCACTACTACAGGCAGACATTTGCCCGGAACTCAGTGGAAATTTCTTGTTCGACAAAATAAATAAACACGAGCAACAAACTCACACTGAATCCTCCCCCGCCCCCGCCAAAAAATAAACGAATGTCTTACCTTGTAGTTGTGCTTAACTTGTTCAATAATTCACGACGTTGGTGTCGACAGCGTCGTGACTCCTAGCAGTGCAAAGAAAAACACTAACCAACGCATGCGCGGAAGCAAGCTTCTTACCACACAACCATGCCTGCGCCTATCTAAAAAAAAAGAGAGATTCTTAAAATAAAAAAATAAAAAAAGTATAGAGTGGTCCCGGGGTTCTAGCAAACAGGAAAAAGATGGGAGGTCACGTCTGGGTTGCCTTTAGCCATGAGCATCTTTGATCAATTATAACCTGGCGCTAAACAACATAAAGCGACAGTAATAGAAACAGAAATAACAACCAAGCAGAAATATAAGCAAACATTGAGAAGATTGTAACTGGAACATCTTTGCTCACAGATTACACCTGGAGCTGAACTACTACAGAAATGTAGTGAATTTAACTTCGTCAGAAACGTAATCAATTCGCTCTCGGCCATTAATCTATACCAACACCATTATCATTACTACAAATACTTCAGCCATCACCACCACTTTCCCCTCATCAAACTCGTAATTATCTTCATTAATCTAATTAGACTAAGAAGTCGAAACATGGCCCCCTTCCACAAACACATACCGGCATATACATACTTAATAAACTGTCAAGCATGTATTCATGCGCATATATAGGTGTAATACAAATAGGTGTGTATATTTACACTTCTTAAGAAACACTCCATTAACAGTTATATATACAAGCATTCTCACACACTTGTGTGTGTGCGTGCGTGTGTGTTTGTGTGCGTGAGTATGTGTGTGTATGTATGTATATATATGTACGTATATACAAACATCTATATATATATATATATATATATATATATACACACACATACTCATACACAGCCTACAATCATACTAATCAAGAATCTCATCAGCAGCAACATCAACAACAACGACTACAATAACCATAGTTTCATCTGTTAAAAGAATAAATTACTGTTTGGAAATGAAGAATTCTGCAGAGAATATCAACTGAATAGCTGTTGTTTATTTTCCTGGGATTTGCATATGATACGACAATCGTATATTATAGGACAAAGTTTAGAATAAAGCATGGCTGAATATAACCAGAAATCATACCTAACCTCTGAATGTGGGATAATGAAGTAGACAATGGGATATTAAATAGTATTATATTATGATAACTGTAACAATGAATTAACGTTAATAGCATTGACTGTGTGGTGGGGGTGGACACGAAGGTAGCAGCAACAATAACTGAGTTAGGCAGAAGTTGTGGAAACAAAAAGAATCACGGCGGTAGAAATACGGGGGGGGGGAACGGCGAATCGGTGGCAGTGTCTGTAGTGTTTACGACA
>NC_068985.1:126048556-126050111 GCF_001194135.2 Octopus bimaculoides
GGTGGCAGTGTCTGTAGTGTTTACGACAACTACAGAACAAACAAATATGATAAGAACAGCAACAACAACAATAATATTGTTGGTCTCAAATTTTGGCACAAGGCCAGCAATTTCGGAGGAGGGGTGGGTCGGTCACATTGATCCCAGTGTTCAACTGCTATTTTTTTTATCGATATCGAACGGATGAAAAGCAAAGTCCACTTTGGCGAAATTTGAACTCGGAAGGCAAGAACAGACTAAATGCAGCTAAGCATTTTATCTGGCGTGCTGACTATTTTGCCAGCTCACCGCCTTAGAAGCAAACAGTAATATTGGTTAGAAATTTTGGTATAGGGCCAACAATTTCGAGGGAAGGAGGTAAGTCGATTAAATCGATCCCAGTTCTCAACTGATGCTTATTTTGTCGATCACGATAGGATGAATGGCAAATTCGACCTCAATGGAATTTGAACTCAGAAAGTAAGGACGGACGAAAAGCCGCTAACAGTAATATTGAGCGGAGAAATAAATACACCAACAGTAGAGGCTGCCACCAACAGTGAGAGAATCAGTTACGACAGCAGCAAATGGTGACGCTAATGAACAGTTGCAGCTTTAGTTGTGCAGCAGCATGGACTGTAAAAGAATTGGCAGCAATAGTTACACTAACAACACTGGTACAACAGCAATGCAACTGCAACAGTTACAGGATTATTTCTGCAGCAACAATGGCAACCGAAAAAGCATTTGTGTTAACAGAAATGGTGCAACCATGACGCAGCTGTATCAGGAAAAGAATTACTTGTACCGGAGCAACGGCGCTCGTGAGGACTTCAATTGAAGCGATAGTAGCAGTACCAATAGCTATAGTAGCGGTTGTAACAGCAGTAATGGTGATAGCAGTTGACAGCCTTGGCGGTAGTATATTGGTGCTAACAACAGCAATGGACAGTAAGTGAACGACAGCAGCAATGATAACAACCGCAGGCTCCAGCAATCGTGGTAATAAATGTAGTGACATTTATGGCAACACCAAGTACAAGAGCATCTCTTAAAGTAACAACATACAAGAACATCAGCGATGAAGGCAGCACTGAGGGAAGATAATGCTTCTACGCAGCAACAATTACAAAATGTTTTAACAGCTATACTGAAGGTGATCTTTTGAAGTAGACCAAAAATCAAACAGCAACAACTCCTTTCTTCGGGTAAAATGACGTAGCATACAGAGAGATATTGTGAATAGTCGTAGGTACCAGAAACAATAGAAAATTGGCGAGTGGTTTACTAGTGTATAGTCTAATTATTAAAGCACCAGTGGGACAATTCTTGTATAGGGAAAAGGCGTTGCAAACCTCCGAAGCATGAAGAGAGAAACGTGCAAGTGTGATATGTTAGTACGTATGTATGTATGAATGTATGTATATTTTAGCTTTTCTAGCAGTGTAGCTGTCACACCCTAGTCATATTTAGTGACAATTGTAGTTTTCTTTTTTGCATACTGCTGTCTATGTCTATATATATATATATATATATATATATATATATATACATGTCTATACACACACACACACAT
>NC_068985.1:126050336-126059508 GCF_001194135.2 Octopus bimaculoides
TATATATGGGGTGTTTTATTATTTACTTAATTTGTCAACTAACTTTGTTGCCATCTAGGCTTGCATAGTTCAAAACAGATTTAAAAGATTAAAGATGAATACATTTTGGGACAGAGGCAATTTCGTCTGTCACTTTATCAATCTTCTGGTATTATAAAAAGCACAGCATCATTATAGAAATCTCAATGAAAAACGTTGGTTGAAAGACAAAAAAAAAACGGGTCCTGTTTAATTCAGAAGCTGACGCTGAAGTGGTAGAAAGAGATTTTGATGACTGATCAGCAGTTAATTTAGTTTTAATCAACGATATTTGGATCAATTTGGTAAGTGGGTTGCAGAGTAAACTTAGAAGCTGATCATAACAAAATTATGTTGGCTTAATTACAACGATATTCCAGGTGAACTCACCTAAACAAATTGGAAATCTGTCACCTATGAAGAGTAAACATTGAAATATTCCATTTGAAAAAGATATTAGCCTATACTTACTTCTCGAATATAATTACTTCATTATAGTTTCTACTATTTTCTACTGTTATAATTTTTACACGTGCCTAGATAGTTTAGAGGAGAAGGAAGTGATGTAGATTGCATCGACTGGTACTCATTTTATCAACCCGAAAGGATCGATAATAATAATAATAATAATAATAATAATAATAACAATAATAATAATAATAATAATAACAATCTGACAACAGAAATGAACGGACCGGTACCCTACGAAAATGATGACCGTCAAAATAAAGGGCCGGACGTTGTTCCTCATGTCCTGCAAATAGAACCAAAACGGCATAAATGGACACGTGAGGAATATATTTCAATCCTACACGATTACTTTACAGCAGTGCTCTACCCAAAGAACGAAAACTCAACAACACATCCATATAAAATACGATGATGACCAACAACGAATAGTGATGATGCTGAGCCGATATAGTAGAGAGGACCAGGATCAAGTTGATAGATTGAGTAGAGAGGAATTGCAGAAAGAAAGCATAAGAATAATACTGGAAAGTACATATAGAATAAGAGATAAAGGGTGTGATGTAATATTGGAAGAATTGAAACAAAGAGTAGTAGCAATCAAAGCAAAAGTGGAAAGATATGACAATAGAATAAAACACTTCAAGCAAAACAGATTGTTTGAAGCAAATCAGAAGAAACTGTTTCAGAAGCTAGATGGGCAATCACAAGTAACAATAATACCAGATGCAGAGGAAAGCAGGTTATTCTGGAGAGGGATCTGGGACCAACCTGTAGAGAATAATGATGAAGCGGAGTGGCTGCATGAAATCAAGATAGATTAAGAAACAAAGACGCCCAAGAAGACATAAAGATAAGTACAGAAATGATAAAAACGCAATTGACAAAATCCCAAATTGGAAGAGCCCAGGACCGGATGGGATCCAAGGCTATTGGATGAAGAAGCTGAGAGGGCTCCATGAAAGGATAGCGCATCAGCTAGATGAATTGCTAACAGAAAGGCGCAGTCTCCAGCTGGATGACAAAAGGAAAGACATTGTTTTGTGCCAAGGATCCTGAAAACGCAAAATGTTGCATCCAACTTTAGACCAATAATGTGCCTTCCGCTAATGTGGAAACTAATGTCCGGTGTGTTGGTCGGTGAACTGTATAGACACCTGGAAAACAGTGAGCTGCTGCCTATTGAACAGAAAGGTACCGAAAGAGGAGCCGGGGAACGGAGAATGAGCTCTTAATTAATAATCTAATTATTAGGAACCCCAATGCAAGACACACAAACCTGAGCATGGCATGGGTTGACTATCGCAAAGCATACGATATGATACCACACTCCTGGATAATAAAAACAATGGAAATGCGTGGAGTAGCAGAGAATATGAGAAGCCTTATATGGAATAGCATGAAATGCTGGAGAACGGAATTGACAGCACGGAATCAAGTATTAGGACAGGTGAAAATAAAGGGAGGTATCTTCCAGAGGGCAGTGTGTCTCTACTGATCTTCGTGCTGGGAATGATCCCATTGAGTGAAATACTAGAGAAAACAAAGTTGGGGTATGAAGAGGTAAGGGAAAACTGAACCACTTGCTATTCATGGACGAAACTATTCACAAAAGCTGGGGCAGAACTCGACAGCCTAGTCCAGTTTGTGCAGATTTTCTCCAATGATTATTAAGATGGAGTTTAGTCTCTTAAAATGTGCTACGATGATGATGAGACGAGGAAAGCTTTTCTTTACCCTATTTTAGAGTAACACTTGTATGATGAGGATACTGCAGTACTCCGTCTCAGAATGCAGGATTCGATGGCTTATCAGGCGGTGAAGGAGTTCCGTAGGTGTTTCGGATCCTTCCACTGCAAAAGCAGAGCTTGCCCAGGACCACCTACCAATGTTAGCAACAAAACTCCCGCACAACAGAACGAGCTTTGTTGAGTCAGATAATGCCTCTCTGGGTCTGGAGGATAGATGTCTGAAATATTTCTTTATGTGATTCTGCAATCGATGAGGGAACATATAACTACCACTGAATTGTCCGATGAAGAATGATGTACAGATAAATTTATTCAGAGAAACAGCAATTGAAAAGTTATTTACATATAATCAACAGCGAGACAGTCTCACAGAAAAAAAATAGAATAATCAACAAAGTGGCAAATGAAACAACGGCAACAATAGAAAATGCCGATCTAAAACAACATTTGAAACTAGTTAATACAGATGGTAGCTATAGACGTACGAATAAAACCGGTACAAAGAGGGCAAAGCCAGCTATTGAAAAAATTCCTAGCCGGAGGTTCGCTGTAAATGGAAAAAATCTTTTAAGATAAGGAATTTATTTCAAACAACATAAATCCTGCTTTGAGAACTTTGTTCCTTTCAAGTTGAAAAGTTGTAAGATTTTATTCTATATATACACCTGGTATGTATGTATATGTGTGTGTGTGTTAGTGTGTGTGTGTGTTAGTGTGTGTGTGTGTTAGTGTGTGTGTGAGTTAGTGTGTGTGTGTACATACATAATACACATATAAGCATATATGTATATATATACACACACATATGCATATACATATATATGTATGCGTGTGTATGTGTTTGCGTGTGTATGCATCTATGTATTTATAGTTTTCCACACACACACACACACACACGTATATATATATATGCATGTATGTATGAATGTTTCTCTATCTGTATATCTATCTTATCTCTCTCTCTCTCTCTCTCTCTCTCTCTCTCTCTCTCTCTCTCTGTATATATAAATAAATATATACATAGCGATTTATAGATATATGTATTTATGTATATGTGTGTATATACACTCATATGCTTACATACATACAGACAGACAGACAGACAGGCAGACAAGTACACACACACATATACACATGTTTATGTATGTATATACCCATCTATCTATCTGTCTGTGTCTCTGTCTCTTTTCCAGTTTTTTTTTTATCATTGTTAAACCTATCAACCTTGATGAATCTTCCGACGCCATTATCTTCAGATTAATGTTCAAATCGTGATTCAATGATTGCTTCCCGGTCAGGATTTCCGCTATACCTCTTTCAGACTGTTCCACTCTACCTTAATCATCGTACACACCACCACTATAACCGCATTATTATTATTATTATTATTATTATTATTATTATTATTATTATTATTATTATTATTATTATTATTATTGTTGTTGTTGTTGTTGTTGTTATTAAGTAGTGCTCTATTTGTTGCGTGTGTTAGTCCTATTTTCTATTGTTTGAACTCTGTGCTTTGGGTATGGGCGATATGTTTTCTGTTGTGTAGGAAGTGCTATACAAAGTGGTTTTATACATTGTATATTGTATATGAGTGTAATTCTGGAGTTTGAGGTTAGCATATTTTTTTAGTAATTCTGAAAGTCATTGTTGTTAAAGACATCGTTTATATTTTCAGTCGCCAAATTTGGGTTGTTTCTGTTTCCAGGTAGCTTTGGATAAAAAAATACTCAAATCCTGATCGATATACCCTATCGTGTAGTATGACTAAGGATTCGATTATAAGAAATTCTTGTGACAACAATGCGCTCAGTTTAATTTCTATCTTTGGTTTGGCATAAGGTCATGTTGTCATGCTGTGAGGCCTTTAACTAATGTATGCTTGTACTATATCTTTTAAACTCGGTATTTCATAAGGCTGTCATAATTCACTGTATAAAGCTTAAACATCGTAATAATTTAAAATGTACTCTTTCTAGGTTTGAACTGGTCAATCAGAAACCCTGAAATTAATTGTTTCTATTATATCTCCACATTTTCTGCAATTTCATATTTCATTCTGGCTAATTACATACATGTCTTTCGTAGCTTCTGGTGAGAAGATCCTGCGCCGCAATAAAAATAATATCTTTCAGTTTCATCAAGTTCTTCATGCAACATTTGAGGTGGGAGTCGAGAACAAGAATGGAGGTGCTACCCTCCAGTAAGTTTTATATAAGGCGAGAGAGACTGGTGAAATTGGCCAGGCTATATGGGCCTCTACTATCAATGCGGTTGCAGGCTGGAAGCAAGATCTGTGAGGTGTATTGGGCTATCTGGAATTATGAGAGATAACTCGAATTTAAGGTAGCAAACCGTTTTATTGAAACTTTCCTTGTTAATATTTCTTGATCAATAATGTTAGTGTTATATATTATTATTCATTTGCTATGATTTTTTATTGTTATTGTTGACGTTGCCCTTGTACTTTTAGATATAGTGGCAGTATATCACAAAAGTGTGGACCTCCTGCTTTAAGCATATCTCAGACTCAGAAAGGAGGAAAACTAGATGTCTCTTCTTCGTGATGGTCAAAAGGGATTTGCATATATCCTCAAAGGAAGGATTAAGGAAAATCATTAACGTTATATGCAATAGCATTTGATCCATTGATAGACGTAGGGCATATGTATGTGCACACTCTTGAAAGACAGATCGAGGTGAAAAAAAAAGCTCCTTTCATCCTTTCAAGGTCAATAAATTAAGTACCAGTTGCGTACTGGGATCCATCTAATCGACTGGCCCCCTCCCCAAAAATTTCCGGCCTTGTGCTTAGAGCCGAAAAGACTATTCCTATCTATCTATCTATCTATCGATCTATCTATTCTACACACACCTACACACATACACACACACAATCATGTAACTGTAACCTGTAATTATCGATTGAAGTAACTACACCTACTACCAACTATAGAGTAAATAAACAAAATAAACAAATGAATCAACAAGTAAATGCATATTTCTCAAGTTTATGTCGAATTCCAATCATTACGGGACTGATTGATTGATGGAACTGATTGACTATTTCAATCTTTCATCGATTCATATCAAGCGATTCACAGACTTCATTTACTATGAAGCTCTCATTGTTTCAGTTTCTTTTCGATTCCTCTGTTGGTTATTCTGTATCACAGGCATTCATTAGTGTTTTGTGTTAGTCTCTTGTGACCGATGTTTTCATTATATATTTATTATTCCTAATTCTTTAACAGCTGTTGTTACTGTCGTTGCTGTAGCAGATGGCGTTGAATCGCCTAAATTTTTCCATGATTTTATTCTTTTAAAACTCAGATCTCTAAGCACCCACATACATACAAAAACATGCATAAATACGCAATCCTATATATCTACATGTAATTATAAAAATACTTGCATGTGTATATATATATATATATATATATATATATATATATATATATATATATATATATACATAGATATACATACATACATACATACGTTCATACATACATACATTCTAGTACATATATGTATATATACATAAACATTCATGAACATATGAACATATATATATATATATATATATATATATATATAGTATGTGTGTAGGTATAAATACACACATATATATGCATATAGATGTGTAAGGATGGATATATACATATATAGATAACACACACATACACATATATATGCCTGCAAATGTATGTATATGTATGGATAGGTATACATGTGAATGCCTACGTATGTACGTATATGTGTAAATGTGTGTGAATGTGTTGTATGTAGCTTGATTATATAAGATGGTTTCCAGCAGAACTCTGTGTGGATATCAGCTATCCTCAGAGAATATATATCAGTTTTACAATTAACACCACCTGTGTAGTTTACAACTTTTCTGCTCTCGCTTGGAACTTTGTAACCGACACAAACAATATATACACTGTATATATATATATATATATATATATAATTCTCTCCTTTCTATCTCTCTCTTTCTCTGTCTTTCAGTCTCTCTCTCTATCTCTCTCTCGATATATATATATATATATATATATATATATATATATATATATATATATATATATGCATATATATACACACACACAGACGCTGCATACATATATATCTAAGTAGGTATGTGTAAGTGTGTGTGTGTGTGCGTGCGCGTGTGTGCGTACATATATATTATCAAATACACGTTAACGCTCATACACTCACACTCACACGCACGCACGCATACATACACACACATATACACATAGCACTCTCTCTCTCTCTTCTTATCTCACCCTCGCTCTCTCGCTCTCTGTATGTGTGTGTGTATATATATATATATATACATATATATATATATATATATATATATACACATATATATACATATATATCCACGTATGTGTGTATATGTGTGTGTGTGTGTATGTGTGTGTGTGTGTGTGTGTGTGTGTGTGTGTGTGTGTGTGTGTGTGTGTGTGTGTGTGTGTGTGTGTGTGTGTGTGTGTGTGTGCGTGCGCGCGCGTGTATGTTGTGTGTCTGTCTGTGTGTACGTGTGCGTGTGTGTACCTGTGTCTGTGCGTGTTTGTGTTTGCTCCCTCCACCGCTTGACAACCGACATTGGTTTGTTGTCTTCCAGCAGTTCGACTAAGCCCTCCAATGCAGTTCTCCAGTAGTGCCTCAGTCGAATGGCTAAAACAAGTAAGTGATAGTAGACGTATGCTTACATATTCATTTGTAAATAATCATGAATGTATATGCATTAAATGTAAGTCTGTGTGATGTGCTGTGTTTATGGAAGTCTGTTAATGTATGTATGTATGCCTTTAAGAGTTTTTGATTCTCTGTGTATGTTTGCATAACGTGTGAAATGCCGAACCGTTAAGTTACTGGGATATAAACACACCAACATCGGTTGTCAAGCAATGGTGGGTAGGACAATACAGAGAAAGAGTCACACACACGTACATACAAATATATATATACATATATATATTCGACAGGATTCTTTCAGTTTCTATCTACCAAATCCACTCACTAGCTTTTGGTCGGCCCGAGGCTTTAGTATTAGGTTGTCACACGTGAAATGTCGTATTTGAAAAGTAACAATAAAATGTTTTAGAAATGTTAGAGAACTGATTTATTTAATCAAATTATGATCAAATTATGATCCATGTTCATTTATGACCTTTAGCCAACGTTTTTCTAAGCCATATATTCCATCTTTTAAAAAAAAATCATCTTTTGCTGTGATAAACTGTCCAAATGCTTCAATTACCTCTTCTCTATTTAGGAATGTTTTATTGCGTATGAAAAGCTCAAAATGCTTAAATAAGTAGGAGAGATATCAGGGGAATAGGGAGGATGTTGCAAAATCTCATAATTCAGGCTTTGCAACTTTTGGACCGTAGCTTGAGGAGTATGAGGACGTGAATTGTCGTGGAGCAAAATTGGGCCCTCTCTATTCACTAGTCTGGGCTGCTTCTTTTTCAAATTCTCATACATACAATCAATTTCCGAGCAATACGATGTTGCTGTTACTGTTTTTTCCTTGTTGCAAAGATGACTAATGAATAACCTCCTTCGCAGACCACCATACAGTGACCACTAACACTTTAGAGTGCAATGGTGGTTTTTGGTAGTGTTTGGGTGACTCTCCTGCATCTAATCACTGTCCTGTTCCCCTGTTAAAGAGTATCCATTTCTCATCACATGTAATGATTCGATGCAAAAATGGTAATTTTTCCAGTCGAGAAAATAATAAGGAGCACACCTCGAGACGCCTGATGTTTTTTTTTTAAATCTCGTTCAGTTGGTGTGGAACAAACCAATCCATTTCTGGACTTTTCCAAATATTTCAGGTGTCGAACAACAATTGTGCGAGATGTTAGGAGTTCTGATGACAGTTTATGGACCGTTGCTCTCGGATTTTGTTCAACCAAGACATTTCATCCATCATGCCGAGTAACTGATTTTGGCCTTCCCCTTAGTTCCCTTTCAAGGCTATCATCTCCTGATCTTTGCAACCATCTCTGAAAAGTTCTGACGTCAACAAAACCATTACCAAAGCCCGCTTGATATTCCGTAGAGCTTCCGCGGCAGAGTGACCCAGTTTGTACCCATACGAGAAAATCACTCAGCATAGTTTGGTTGTTATCATTTTCATAAGGCCTGTGAGTACGAATTGCGTATACCAATATTGTTTGGAAAGAAAAAGAATCAAGATTAGATGCAAGGGTATACATAATTGAGTTTTTAAATGACTGGAATGACAAGTAATTAAAAATGTGACATTTCATGTGTGATAACCTAATAGAAGATACTTGCCCAAGGTGCCAGAGCTTCTTACGACACAGACATGCTAATATTTATTTTTGTATTTCAATGTACGTGTATATATATGTGAGATGTTGTGAACGTATATAATCTTATATTTTACTCTGCTTTCAAACAGTACTTAAAGTTAAAGTTGTTAGTTATTTAAACTTCTTGTCCTGCATACAAACATTTCAACGAACATTTCTCTTGAAACACATAAACAAAACCAAAATTGACAAGCAGAACCAACAAAAATACAAAAATAAAAAAAAAAAAATGTATAAGTATATTAATTAAATCAATCGATAAAAGAGCGAATAAATCGATCCTGGATAAATCAAAAGAAAACTGACAACTTTAACGTACATTAAACAAGATCTCAATGAGGATTTTGTCTCTAACGTTTTCTCAAATTCCATTCTATAAGATCGCGTTCATTTTTTAACTCATCGTCGTCATCACCTTAATGCTAATCATCGCCCACCCCTATCTATCTATCTATCTATCTAAGGTTACCATGGTCTTTTCCGTATGCTTTTCTCTCCATGGATAAACCTAATGTTACCCCATTTTACACAATTGACATTTTCTGTGATATACGATACCCCCCC
>NC_068985.1:126059736-126065049 GCF_001194135.2 Octopus bimaculoides
TATCTATCTATCTATCTATCTATCTATCTATCTATCTATATACATATATGTGTGTGTACGCGTGTGTGTACATACATATACATATATATAAATGTGTATACATGCATACACACCTGCATACATAGATACACATATATGTGTGTGTGTGTATATATATATATATAGATAGATAGATAGATAGATAGATAGATAGATAGATAGATAGATAGATATACATACATACACATATATATATATATATATACATACATATATATGCTTGTATGCATGCGCGCGTATGTATGCATGTATGTATGCATGTATATGTGTGTGTGTCTGTGTGTGTGTGTTTAGTTTGGATGGGTGTTTGGGTGGGTTTGTGGATGTGTGTTGTTATTAAGAAAATTGTGGGTTTAAATAGTTTTGTATTTGGATGAAACGTTGGAGCGTCGGTCAAAATGCGTGCAGTAATTCATTTACAGATTTTTTTATTTCGAATCCTCCCAAATTCAACATTGCTTTTTATCTGTTCGGAATTGATAAAATAAAGTACCCGTTAAATACTGGAGTCATATAACTAACTATTCCCTCCATTCCACACAAAATATTTAGCCTATGTAAGATATCATAAAGGACTGTGCATATAAAATAATCTTTAGCGTATCATTAAAACTTCTGAAGAAATGCCTTAACGATTAGGAAGCCTTTCTATTCCTATCGACACTTTACCATCAGAATTCAAATCTCGTCGAGACAACTTTGCGTCTCCTCTCTAGCGTTTCCTCTTTTCGATGTCTATAAAATAAAATATTATTTAAGTGCTGGATGTCTATGTAAGTGAATGGCCCGGACCCCAACTTTCTCAAGTTTCAATCCTTATATCAACTTGCATTTTTTTCTTCCCTACGTATAACATAGTTTTTCAGATCTGATCTCGTGCCTTGTACGTTTAGCAATCCTCCGCATCTTTCCTTTCTTGATAGATAGACAGATAGATAGATAGATAGATAGATAGATAGATAGATAGATAGATAGATAGATAGATAGATAGAACTTGCCAGTATTACCTTTAGGGTGATGCACTTTGAGCAATGGGAGCAACTTCCTGCCTATTCTAAGTCAACACTTCTGAATCAGAGTCCGTATGACCCTTGGGTGTTCATATAAGATTTATAGTTAAACTCAATATGCAAATATTGCTTATATTTCTACAATACAGAAAATATTTTATTTTCTTATACAATTCCTAATAACACTTAATTATAAAAAATAGTTTTTATACACAATGAATGTCTATGGAGGTCCAGTAGAGTAAAACAAAAATCAAAGGGGTCCATAGGCAAAAGATGATTGAGAACCACTAATCTAAAGGGCAAATGGCGTGGAGTGGATCAGATTGAAAAGGTTGAAGACAGACACCTTCTTCTTTGGGTAAGTCCTTAGAAACTTTTAGAAGTTTCACTTAAAAAAGAAAAGTGAGTGGAAGAGAAAAGCTGCTTTCCAGTAAATTTATTGGAAAGTGAATGAGAATGGTGAGGGTAGTCTCTGTAAATGGGCCTTGTCCGGACATGCAGCAGTACATTATGAGAGAAGGATAGGGAGAGGACATTTGCACTAGTGGTATGGGCGACTATAATTTTGTCTCATTGACAGAGCTGCAGTCCTGGATCAAGCATAGACAGAGAAAGAGTACTCAGTACATTGAGCGTCGGCAAGCGCTCACAACCCTCATCCAGTTGGGAAATACGGTCGGCGGAATGCCACATTTGCGTTTTGTGAAGAATTAGTGGCAGGCAAGAGCGATGACGTCCTCGGGCAATCTCTGGGCATTGGGAATGATCAATTAGCTGGTCTTTCTCGGAGGACATGCGGGCCAGGGCCTACGGATAATTTCCAGAAATCCCTGGCCTGACAGTACTGACGGAGACAAGTTTTATGGGCACGAAAGTGCTGTCAGACGGATCTGTACAAGAAGTGTGCAGGGCGATGAAACTGTGTCCGGTGTCCGGTCCAGTGACTGGGCATCGCTGACTTGTGGAGCTTTGTCTAGCAGCTGTTTTCACGTGTAGGACGGATCCGGTTATCGGCGAGCCCATCGTGAAGATAACTCCGCCACTTTATTTTGGTAGTTATAGCGAAAGCTGTAGTATGGTAGACAAGGTTGAAAGGACTGAAGACAGAACCTTCCTATTCGACCAAGTTCTACTTGGAAAGGAAAGTAAGAGTGGAGAGGGAAGTGTTGCCTCCCAGAAACTTTGTTGAAAGGTGGGTGAATGCGGCAAGGATGTACTGTATGAATGGACCTACTCTGAGCATGCGCCAGAGGAAATGCAACGGAAACGGGTGCTCGCTCAAGACTCCTTGGCATTCGGGGCATCTATGTCGAGTTTGGTTCCTTAGTTGACCCTGGGTGGAGCTTTGTCACTTTTTGGAAAATTTTGTTGTCCGAATTTTTATTGTTAATTGCTTAGTTCTTTTACTGATTACATGCGCCATAATTAAACCCCCACTGTCCTTTGTGTTGTATAGTTTTTGTGTGCAGCCCTTGTAGCCAATAAAAAAAGAATTATTATTATTATTATTATTATTATTATTATTATTATTATTATTATTATTATTATTGTTATTATTATTATTATTATTATTATTATCATTATTATTATTATTATTATTATTATTGTTATTATTATTATTATTATTATATTATTATTATTATTATTATTATTATTATTATTATCATCATCATCATCATACAGGTGAGCTGGCAGAATCGTTATCACACCGAGCAAAATGCTTAACGGTATTTCGTATGCTGCTACATTCTGAGTTCAAATTCCGCCGAGATCGACTTTGCCTTACATCCTTTCGGGATCGATAAATTAAGTACCAGGCAAATACTGGTGTTGATGTAATTGACTGTCTCCTCTCCCCACAAATTCCAGGCCTTGTGCCTATAGAATTCATATACACACAACAGATTAGACTGTTAGAAAAGAAAAATTTCGAACATCAGGTTACAACAAATAACCTTAGATGCCCAAGAACCCTCCTAAGTATCCTAGCTGTCCCTAATAAAACTGTTTTCTGGAGCTGTATTAAACTAGGTTTTATGCCTATTTCCTCTGTCCATCTGTTCAAATCTTTAGGGATCGTTCCTAATGCACCTTTAGGCACTGGGATACATTTTACCCGCACTTTTCATAGTCTCTATAATAGAATGGCTAGGTCCTCGTACTTTGCTACTTTTTCTTTACCTCTCATATTGATTGTTTCATCATTTGGGATTGCAAAATCAGTGATCTGGCACTTTCTATTCTCTTTATCTAGTACTGCTAAAACAGGCCTTCTAGCCTCTCTCACTCTGTCAGTCTGAATGTTAAAGTCCCACATCTTATATTTTTTACTTTCTAGAACTTTACTAGGTTTATTATTACCATTATTATTATTATTCCAACTCAGGTTTTGTTGGAAGACCTCGAGTCTTCCATGCAGTGTGTGCCTGCCAACTGCAGCCGATGGTACTACGCTATCCAGCTGTTTCAACATTTTATAACTTTTTCATAGACGGGTTAGCAAATATATCTGGAAAACTATGTTCTAAAGAACGTACTTTTAAATTACACATAGGCATGAACATTCATGCTCATATATATTTGCTTTTACACTTAGGTTAATGATCAATGCATAAACACAGAAGCACACGCAATCATATAATCGTAACACGTATAAAATATCATTGATAAACTCCGTCGGCAAAATCAGTAAATAAACCTTGAAATTAGATAAGTGTGTTTATGCCTCAAGAAGTACGATCTTCAGTTAAGATTACCTTTAAATTATATACAGCCATTTTAACAAAGAAATGTAACATTGGACACATTATGCCAGATAGAAACGACATCTTTGATTATAGATTTGCTCGATAAGGACTCACCTGATACTAGTGAACAGAAATAACAATGTTATTTTCTAAACAATGACCAGCTAAAATTATCCCCACTTTCTTCATTTTTATTATGCTTTACAGGTCTTTAACACGGCCATGTTTACCTCTAAAAGTGACTAATTATCTTCTTCAGGTATGGAAAGATATTTGATTCTGAACAGTTGATTTTAAATAAAAACATACCCAACATTAGTGTACTGACTATCCTCCAGATAGTGCATACCCTCCACATACATATGATGTTGTCCCTGCTAATGGTTAACCTACCTACGAGTAATATCAGCCAAATGTACCTCAAATCACATCCTGTCATTTACAAAGGGTAAGAAACATTTAATGGTGTAGTCCTAAGATTGGGTAAGAGATAAGATGTTCGCGAACATTGGTTATTGTTCTAATTCCGTAAGGCTAACCAGGGACAAACAACGACAACATACATAATCGCGCCCACACATATACACACACTTTAATCCTATGACCGCACAATTAAATTTCATGGTCATTCCCATAACGATATTAATTATCCACCAAAAAATAGAATTGATATCTCCTGCTTCTGAAATACTTTTCCAGTATCTCCTTAGGTACGATCTTTATATCCACGTCTAAAAGTATTTGATTCTTACTCTTTAAAGAAATGTTTTATGTGATTTGTGAGAATTCTAAGACAATCTGAAAAATTGTCTTCTGTAAAAAGTGTCACTAGGGATGTATCTGCTTCTCGTAGCACAATGAGAGGATTTTCAAAACCGTAGAGTGGAGCCGTTTTCTGCTGAAAACAGTAATAAAATGTTGAGCGGATATAGAGCTAAAGAGCAAATAAGACCACTGAAGATGGCACTGAAGATTTCGCTAACAAACACTCCACAAACATTTCACTACTAATATGCGACGTTCTTCTTCTTAACAGTTCAACTTCATTAGAAATTGTTAAAAAGTGGCCATCACAGCTGCTCTCACTCATTAAAACTGTCCTCATTAACTGTATTGTCGAAGTATTCTAACTTACCCATTTACCTTCGATATTTCATCTATCAAAATTGAAATCCTTCGTAATTCTTCTCATGTCCATATATACTTCACTTTATGGCAGTTCCTCTCATGTCCACATATACTTCACTTTACCAGAATTTTAAGAATATAAAATATAGACTCTAGAAATAAAATCAGTCTGCAGTAAACTTTAAAGGCACACGCAAAAATATCATTAAATTCAGACATACGGACACACGCACACACACAAACATATGTATATGCGTGTGTGTGTGTGTGTGTGTGTGTGTGTGCGTGTGTGCGTGTGTGTTTGTATACATATATGCATTAATATATATGCATGTGTTTGAGGAAATAACGTGTGTGTGTTTTGCAACTATGTACCATGTTTGTAT
>NC_068985.1:126065080-126065708 GCF_001194135.2 Octopus bimaculoides
ATATATATATATATATATATATACTAAACTAGACTACCCGTGACCCATTGCGCCACCAGTAGTTCAAGGTACCCGAAAAGACCGCGTATCTCGGGAATCCGTGGTCCGAATTATGGGTAACTTACTTTATTCCGTTTGTATTCGCATGAACATCCGATTTATGATGTCTTCTGCTACTGTCCCTTTCCTTCTGTTCCGTTTGTATTCACATTTCAAAGCATTTTCCCCCATTATACGCTGGTTTTATTATTTTAAAAGGTACCCGAAAAAAACCGTGTATTTCGGTAACCCGTGGTCTGATTTACGCGAAACTTGTTTTATTCAGTTTGCATTCGCATGAGCATCCGATTTATGACGTCTGCTGCTTCTCTCTCTTTCCTTCTGTTCCGCCAGACTCTCAGCCCTTGCTTTATCAGTCTCTTTGATCCTTCAATTCGCATGCCTATCCCGATTTTGGGAAAATATTTCTTACTTCGGTCTGAAATTTTTTTTTGAGGGGTGGGGGCTGGCATTCAACGTATTTCACGCCAAACCCACCGCAAGCCACTTTCTTCCAGAACAGAAAGGGGTGAGGGTGGTGGGAACCTCGGAATTTCCTGAGAAATATACATACATACATACATACATA
>NC_068985.1:126065917-126070917 GCF_001194135.2 Octopus bimaculoides
ATATATATATATATATATATATACATACATATGTACATACATGCATACATACGTATATATACATATATATATGCGTAAAAAATTTAGATTCAAGGTGAATATGGTACTTAAGTTTAGGCACCAGAATTTAGTGTGGTATTATCCAAACTATTCCAAAAATAAGGTGATCAAAAATCAAAATAAGCAACAAGGATATTCAAGGTTACTGCAGTACGATCGTTTCATGCGGCTCCATTTATTTAAGCAATGTGAGCATTACATTAAATGTAAAATGCAGAGCAATTTTCAGCTGCACAAAGATACAGAAAATTTACTGAAATTTCATTTCAGTAGAAGGTCATATTACTGTTGTAACTACATTTAAACAATCCAAGTCGGATGGAAGAATATAAAATACCATTTTGACTTAGCCAAAGCAAACAGGGTAGTAATTAATTATATATATACGTATGTATATGTATACAATGCATCGCATAGAATCAATGAACATGCATATGCATATAATACATACATACGTATGCATACACACATGCATATACAAGCATAAATACAAGTTCCGATTACGTATAGAAATACAAATATTTCTTGTGAATATATACATATACACATATCTGTTGTGTGTGTGTGTGTGTGTGTGTGTGTGTGTGTGTGTGTGTGTGTGTGTGTGTGTGTGTGTGTGTGTGTGTGTGTGTGTGTGTGTATACATATATCTTTTTATTTATGTATCTATCTACGTATAATTTACCGAGCACTTTCACAAACACGCGGTAACCTTGCATAAGTACGCATTTGCAATTGTAGACATATGTGTGCGAGAATATGTGTGTATGCCTGTAAGTATTGTGTACGCTTGTGTGGCAGGTGTGTTTCCGCTCGCACTTGATAATGATCTTGCATTTTACCGTTTCCTACAATTTAGGTATCTGCACTTATTCGTATACTTGAGCCTACATGCATAAACTACCTCCCTGTATATATATATATATATATATATATATATGTGTGTGTGTGTGTGTGTGTGTGTGTGTGTGTGTGTGTGTGTGTGTGTGTGTGTGTGTGTGTGTGTGTACGTGTGCGTGTATGTGTGTGTGTTTGTGTGCGTGTGTGTTTATGCTGTTTGCACTATACGGTATGTACCTGCATGCGTGCGCGAGCACGTAAGACTTAACGTGTATTTATGAATGCGTATATGAGATAGTGTATGTCTGTTTTCGTGTATGTGCGTATATGTGCGTTTGGGTGTGTGTCTGTATGTGTGTGTGTTTATGTGTGTTTGTGTGTATGTATGCATTTGTACCGCTCTGTGTGTGTGTTTGTGGGGGGTTGCGTTTGTGTGTGTGTGCAGTAGACCTTTTCTTCTGATAATACACAAGCTGAATTTCCATGGCTATTAAATAGGCATTCTCCAGCAATCATAGTGGTGAGTGAGAGAACGGGTGTCTTTGGGTAGTTTGCTAAAGAAGAAAATGCAATGAAGATGCCATTTCTGGTGCAATACCCCGACGGCTTTCCGAAATCATTGATTGGAATTACTGGGCAGTTGTTAAGGAAAGAAAGTTCTACAAAGTAGTTGCTCGCGCACAATTTCAAACACGTTCATTGTATGTATAAACACAGAACTTATATTTTGTGCCTCTTTATGTATATATATGTATGTATGTATGTATGTATGTATGTATGTATGCATGTATGCATGTATGTATGTATGTAGGTAGGTAGGTAGGTAGGTAGGTAGGTAGGTAGGTAGGTATGCATGCATGTATTATGTTGATGTATGTATGTATACATATATGCATGTATGTATGTGTATATGTGTATATGTGTATGTGTGTGTGGATGTATGTATGTATGTACGTATCTCCCTCTCTCTTTCTCTCCGTCTGTATATATATACTATATTTATACATGAGTTATAAACTCGTATAAATATATGTATATTTGTGTCCCTGTATAACTATCTCTCAATCTTAATAATGAAGCAAGCTCACATACTTAGAAAGGAAGGGATAGGCCGCCAAGATGGACATGGGTACACATTAACATATATTTACGTGTGTGTGTGTGTGTGTGTGTGTGTGTGTGTGTGTGTGTGTGTGTGTGTGTGTGTGTGTGTGTGTGTGTGTGTGTGTGTGTGTGTGTGTGTGTGTGTGTGTGTGTGTGTGTGTGTACATATATATATATAATGTGGGAGTTATAATTAGATAGATAGATAGATAGATAGATAGATAGATAGATAGATAGATAGATAGATAGATTAGGAAATTACTTTTTACGTATAAGCATATAACCCAGACTAATTATGACATTTTAACAGAAAAGCTATTATAACAGATTAAACTTTCTTATATTGTATCACCTATTCTTTACTACTATAATCTTACATTGTGTTTCATAGCCTTTCCTACTAACGGCAGTTAACCACACAGACATTATCCTATGCTACACGAAATATAAAGAAGAAATATCCATTCAGTTGACCGAAAAATGGTAATACTCAGCCCGTCCGCCATTTTAAATGGAATATAGAACACTAACCAATCTGCTTTTCCATGAACGCCAACCCATTGGAATTCCATTTCTCATTTTATAAGAGCGGCCTTAATATACGTACAAAATAACAAAAGTGGCCACAATATTAGTTTTTTTTTTCTTTCTCTTGTCTTGTATTTTTCAGCGAATAACGAGGATTACGTTGATGAGAGACCAGTCTTAAACATCATTTTGTACAGGAAAATAGACATTATTTCATAGACTTTGGAAAGAAATTCCCAAAGAATCTTATATCTGCTACCATCACCGGGGTAAATTCAATTTAAAACTGTAAATAGTCCAGCTTGAAAATTTTGAACTGACAACTCATATTTGGCACTCTATATCCGTTTCTTGCCTTTATCATACTAGGAAGAAGCAACACATACATACATACATACATACATACATACATACATACATGCATACATACATACATACATACATACATACATATATGCATACATACATACATACATGCATACATACATACATATACATATAGACATACATACATACATATACATATAGACATACATACGCACATACATGTATGGATGCATGCTTGCCTATTACACAATAATATTGATAATCTAAGATACCGGAAGTTACAGAAACTAATTTTCGAATTACTGCAATAGACGTCCTTTCTCAATTTGACACACAATTTCATTGCTATTATATGCAATGATATGGCGCATGTTAGCAATGACGGAGGTCACAGTAAATCTAGTAGTAGTAGTAGTAGTAGTAGTAGTAGTAGTAGCAGCAGCAGCAGCAGCAGCAGCAGCAGTAGTAGCAACAGTAGTGGTTACGAACACTTTAGAAAGTTGATATACTGTACAAGAACATGTATAGTACTTGCAATTTTCCAGCTGGTGTATCATGGGGATCCGTCATCTCATACACTGTTTTCATTCTATATCTACACGAGCTTCCACACACCTCAGCCCTTGCATATGACCCTATACGCAGAAGACATCACACTTACATCCTCCCATCATTTTGTTAATATCCATACAAACAACCCCATTGAACATCGAAGTCAATCATTTGAGACAAAAGTCTAATGATTTTAAGCCTTTGCCTGTCCTCTGTATCACATGTGATACACGGAAGATATTTCTCTGATGTCCAAGTGTTATATATGATGCACATTGCCATATCTTTTAAATCATCATAGTAGCTTGGAAGTTTTTATATTACTCAGAATGTATAACACAAGGGCTAACTAAAAGTCTGAAAACAAGCATAGAAGCTCAGGACAAATTTATGAAAAGGATTTGTACGGCCAAAGGGTTAATGCAGCATCAACCTTCGCAACACACATAGAAGACTTATAGAACACAAACCGTGGTACAAACAAACTTTAAGTAATAGATACCACATTTGGTCAACAGAAAGGCATAACAGCTATTGCTTACAATTGATCCATTAGCTCTATCATAGATTATAGTAGCTGTTTCTAGGCCCACAATCTCACGTCAGCAAATTCAATTACATTCAATGTACTCAAGACATCGAACAATGTATCGTTATGGCTTATATTACATGCACATACAACCTATGCAATGAAACAAAAATTATTCAAAATGAAAAGCGACATGGAGATATGAGGAGAACAGATTTTTTTCCTCTTCACGTTTCAACCTTCATTGTCATTGAGTTTAGATGAAATAGCCCCTCACATATGCAGTCACGTAAAGAACATTTCGGGCAAGCATAAAAGCAACATCCAAAAATCTCGGACACAGAGAGAAATAACAACGCCAATAGATTCACTAAACCTTAAGCAATGTGCTGGATATGTACCACCAACTATGAGTACCGAGGAACAGCAATTGTTGTGATCTGACCCAGGTCATTTAGGCCTCTCCTTGTGCTCATACCAAAATCTGTAAGAGTACAGAACTAGACTTACTAGTACAGCGATTGCTACATGTTGGTTGCCGTAATTTTCCCTAACCATTTATTGCTGCATGATACTTAACGAATAAGGGACGTGATATGACTGAGAATTTATATCTGTGTCGTATCCTTTCGCTTGGTATCTGAGTGTTACACAATTACTCAGTCAGGGTAGACCTGGGATTACAAAATAGCAACAGCAACTAGAACAACAACAATGAAGTATGTTTCTACACAACTAGAGCAAATAACGTAGCGCAACACATAGCAGCACTTCACGTCAGACGATCTTACAATATTAGCTTATCACTTCCAATGCATCGCCTTTACCTCATATTGAATTAAATCCTGCTCACCTTACACATCCTACTCCTCCTGCAGTGTCCTACCTTCACCACTTCCCTCTCTCCTTTATAGCATCACTGTGTATTGCATTACATCTGCATTATATTTGATTATATCGGTTAAAAATTACTCTTTGTTATCTGTTCTATCAGATGGCGAACGTAATAACTCGTATTAACGTCACTTATTGCGTTTAGCTCGTGACGTTTTAATGCTCG
>NC_068985.1:126076045-126079860 GCF_001194135.2 Octopus bimaculoides
TATATATATATATACATATATATATATATAGGGGAGAGGGAGAGAGAGAGAGAATAAATAGTGAGGGATTATCAATCCGGACAAAATACTTGATAAACTTTCTGTTGGCTCACCAGGCTAACAATATTCCTTAGATTGGTGAAGAATTCCAGGTAATCTTTTGGTAGGGTCACTTTATTTCACTTTGCTCCAGTTCACTCAGCTGGCAAAAATGAGTAGTACTTGCAATTCAAAGGGCCAGATTTGTCACATACTGTGATACTTAGGAATTGAGCACTGGTGTCGATTCATTCGATTAAAACCCGTCAAGGTAGTGCCCCAGCTTGACTGCACTTCAATGGCTGAAACAAGTAAAAAGATAAGATACAGCTTTTATTTATTTTTTTCATGTAGGCTCGGATCTAATAAATATTTAAAGGGCATTTGTAGAATACATTGAAATAATTGAGACCCAGTCGACAATATTTAAGATTTTCTTTACCGAATCCAAAATTTTAAAATCTAATTTCTTCCTACATGTAGCGGCGTGTTGGCACAAGTACACTAGCTTCCACCTTTCTATTTTCCAATTAGATATTGATGCTATAGACTTAAACGGCCACATAAGCCACTAATCGAGAATATCCTGCATGCTCAAGTGTGACCGAGCTATCAAGAATGTTTCCTATTGTCAGTGGAATCGAGAGATTCCTCCGCGTTTGAACCTTGCTAATGACAATTAGCATCCTATAAATTCTGTCGACTAAGATATAAGAAAATAGCTGGGAAGTACAGGAAGATCTCACCATTGTAATTAGTAAAATCACTGGTAATTAACATTTGGTTAACTTACATGACTGTGCCCGCTAATGTTGAATACTTTGGTTGGACAATAGATGGAAGAGAAACAGTCTACTTCGGCACGAGTTTTCAAATCGACTGTGTAGATTCTTCACCTAAACTTCTAAAATTCTACAATATTCTTTAAAATACGCAAAATCTTTTAGCTGAAAGAAATGATACAAATCTTTTGCTATTAGAAGAAAAGTGAAATAAGAATTCGCATTGTAAATAGAACAATGGTTCTTCTTCAAACCCCGACATACATAATCAAGTCCCAAACAATGCAGTGCGAGGACGCGTAACCTAGTAGTTATGATGTTGCAAAATCATGGTCACGATTGTCGGGCTAGGCAGTGCATTGTCTTCTCATTGCTCCTGTCCTCTCAGCTGTGAATTACTAAATCTGCGACGGTTTAGCGTCCCACTCAGGAAGTATTTCGTGATCTCGGTTCTCATACGCCATGGAAACCGAGTACCCTGCACAGTGAATCCTAGGGCTCAAGACAGTAATAGCCATGAGACTTACTTAAACAATGAACGGATATTTTCTGTTTGGCTTTCACTTTTCAACTCCTTCAATTTTGCTCAGATTTATTTCAAATTTGGCATACTGATGTAGTTTTGCATGCTAATAATGGAAATGAAATTTATTTTTGCCATAAATCAATAAAAAAAATTGAATGGCTTTTAAAATTTGCAAATCTTCAGTAATTTTAGCCAATCGAAAGCCACAGACATTGTTGCCTATTTCTATAGTACACACGCCAAGTTATCGTGTGAAGTGCTTACCCGTCAGTTGCCAACTCGCGTAACCTTTCGTATATGATGGAGAAATTAAAAACCGAGGAAGCTGCAGCTGATCGGGCAGACCTATTATCAAAAGAAGCATTCTCATGCTGAACGCCCCACAATTTTAGAGTTATCTAGGGTTACCATAATCTAGTAAGTCCTTCCTCATTTTATGACGTTAGGGAAGAGATCCATTATCACACGAACTAAACTACAGTTCATTTTTTCATAATTTAACGTTCTCGCTACAAAATAAGTATTGTTTACATGGACTGAGCTACAGATTTTTTCAAGTTTTTTTATGCAATTTAACGTTCAGTTTCAATTTCTTTATTTTTGTTGTTCTCTTTGGTAATTTTTCGCATTACATGCCTGTTCCAACATTCCACCTGATTTTATTCGTTAAAACTTATGAAACATTTTCGACGTTGAATGTTTTGTCGTCGTAATGTTCTCATTAGTAGTCATGTTTTTACCGAGTACAAAATACTAGCTTCCAAACCATGTTTTCTGATTGGATAAAAATTTATCAAACTTTAAACCTCTTCAACATTTTTCTAAAATCTTTTCTGGAACAAGCGAATAACAACATCAGATTCAGTGTGAAAGATTACATCAATATACCAAATTTGAAAAGTCTCAATTTTAAAATTTCAAAATGAGGTCAAGTAGAAAATATCCCAATCTGCTCTTACGCTTTCATGTATGTGTATCATTTGCGGTTAGCACGGCGTCTCGACATTTGAGGTTGCAGTGAAGCGATACTTGCCGTTTGAAAATATTCTTAAAATAAGCTGAAACGTGCCAGGGAAGACTGACTGAGTGGTGGGGAGAGAGTTGCACGATGTCATAAGATTGATAGATTAAACAAACAGATAAATTAAATAAATTTCCCTTTTTATTTTTCATGTGGGGGGGGGGGCTCCCTTATTCTCTCCTATTCATGGTTGTTCATCATCTAGTAGATGCGATTGTAAGATTTTAATATTTTAGTCAACCGTGTAACTTTGTGCTTGTTATAAAGTCATTAGAAATAGGTTTTACACTTGCACCATAATTTTCTAGCATAATTTAGTTCCGCATGAGACTTTTAAAGCAAACATTAAACAGATACCTTTCGATTTGAAACTACACAAGCAAAACAAAATTTACCAAAGAAACGTATTTTGCTTTCTACTTCAGGACGCTTGCGTAGTCAGAAAAATGACTTTAGAGCGCTGTCACTTTGTATACGTTATTTTTTCATCCATTGGTACCACACAAGACGATGGTACAGTCAGAGAAAATGTTGACCCTGAACACGGGACATCCTAATATATATATCTGTAATATAATGTGACAATTATTTGGTTGCCATAATAAGACACCGAGGTTTGGATGTAGGGACGGAAACCTGCGGATTTCTAAGTATTTCACAACAGCTTCACTCAGCACCACATTACACAAAATTCTAAGGCGAAGATACTCCTCCACATGAACGGATTCACATACATGCACACACACATACACACACACACACACACACACACACACACACACACACACACACACACACACACACACACGTACACAAACGCACGCACATATATACATAAACATGTACACAGACACTTATACGTATATATACACACACACACATATACATACATGTATTTATATTTATGTTTATATATATATATATACATATATATATATACATATATAGATATATATATTATTTTATTCTTTTATTTATTTCAGTCTTGCACTACAGCCAAGCTGGAGCACCGCCTTTAGTCGAACAAATCGACCCCAGGACCTATTCTTTGTAAGCCTGGTACTTATTCTATAGGTCTCTTTTGCCGGACCGCTAGCTCGCGGGGAGGTAAACACACCATCTTCCCAAGGCTTCCCAGCCACATGATCCCGGGTTCAGTCCCACTGCGTGGCACCTTGGGAAAGTGTCGTCTACTATAGCGTCGGGCCGACCAAAGCCTTGTGAGTAGATTTGGTAGACGGAAACTGAAAGAAGGCCGTTATATATATATATATTTTTTATTTGTTTCAGTCATTTGACTACTGCCATGCTGGAGCATCGCCGCAGTAAAATGACTGAAATAAATAAAAGAATATATACATATACGACGAGCTTCTTTCAGTTTCCGTCTACCAAATCTACTCACAAGGCTTTGGTCGGCCCGACGCTATAGTAGACGACACTTTCC
>NC_068985.1:126083935-126091336 GCF_001194135.2 Octopus bimaculoides
TAATAAAATTAAATTTAAAAAAAAACACAAGGAAAGAAGTAGGTATAAACACATGAACAAATAAATAAATAAAAACAAAAATAAACGAACATGTATTAACAGAGGATATAGATAATACAGGCACTCCCCCTACACACACATGCACTTACAAAACATAGACACACATTGAAGGATACGCATGTGTAGACACATACAATAGGAATACAAAATACAAAATGGCTGATAGTTAGCAAGGTGGGACACACATAAGAAAGAAGAAAGCAAAGGACCACTGATGAGGTCACAGAAGTGTGGCGAAAGAACTCTAGCCGAAATAGGATTAATGTAATGTAATGTAATATAAAGCTGAAGCAGATTAACACCAAATATACAGTGCGTGTGTTTTTAATGGCTAAACTGACAATATGACCATCCCCAAATACTACAATATATATATAGAAAACAAAGTTATTTTAATCCACACGAGTAGAAATATAGGAAAAATAGAAGGTGAAAATGCACTGAGACTACTTAAAATATTATTTTATTAATATATTTGAAGCGTTAACCGGTTTCACTGCTTACACCGATTTTCAAAAGATTCAAATAGAAAGACGTCACTTATGTCGCACCTGTCTTGCTTCTGACTAGTGTTTGAAGTTTGCCCTATTTTTATAAGGAGTTCATGGGCTCAAATTAGTATAAGTTTTGAATAGGATTTGTTTGGTACAGGATAGTCACATGACTTGTCGTAAAAAAAATTGTAGGTTCCTAGCTACGTCCGTATGTTAGTATCAAGTGACAATGTTTGGCGTCGTAACTCATGGCTGACACAGTTGGCTGAAAAGTCCAAACAATCAATGCTCTGAATTTTTTTTTGTCAAGTGTTTGTAGAGAATGAACACATGGTAAAGTTTATAACCTTTTGTATGTTTTCCGACAAGAAATACGAGATCCCAGTACTAGATAGATCCCACTGAGTGGCCACATAGACATACGTGCAAAAAATAAGTCTCCTGAATTCCAGTCTTCCCACTCTACCTATGTTCAGCAAATACCACAGATGAAGCACGGTTAAACAAAGAAAATACTTACATACAAAAGTATAAACCAAGACTCAACACTTGACTTACATATTTAGGTATGTGATGAACCAACTCGGGCAGCTGCCTCATTTCACATTAGTTTCAAAGGTCAGGCATATGCTTCTAAATGCCCTACCTCAGTCAATGAAAACCCCATCAGTGTACCCATCAATATAACTACCTTTAACTGCGCCTCTGACAAACTATTGACAATTCTGTTTTATGAAAAGTATAGTAATGTTACTCTCTTCTGGTTATTTCTTTGCTTAAATTGTCAGGCAGAAAAGCAGAATTTTGCATGGCTATTTTCTCATAACTTTGTTTTGTAGTGAAACGTCCCCATTTTCCAAACGTATTTGGCTTAACACATTAGCAAATTAGCAATGCAGGTTTTGAGGCGTTGTGATTGTTTTATTGGGATTTTTGGTGGGCCATTATTTTCAGCTATCGCCAGACTTTGTTTGCATAAGAAATGTGTTTGCTTGTGTTTTCTGTATGTTTCTGGAAACGTCAATGTCAGCACTTATGTTTGTTTTCGCTTCTATTTGTTTAATTTTTTTTTTTTTTTTTTTTTTGACAGTGTTTATCTTTCCACAATTTTGAACAATTGTTCTTATGTTTTTTTGCTTCGAAATTTTTTATAAGCATGATCGATGCTACTGCCTTTCTAAAAATTGTAAGTGATCAAATGCTTTTAAATCAAATAAATTTTTAACTGAGAGACTTTTTCCTCTATGCCGAGTTAATGGAGTAGGTATCTAAAAATATCAGAACTCCTAATTTTTAAATACTCCAAAAAGAACTTTGTAGAAATTGAACACCACTGATAGCGAAATGAAGCAATTGCGATATTAGCAAAGGCGAATAGAAATAATTGTTTTCGAACGGCGACAATATTAGTGAGTGAGAGATAAGAGTAGTACATGTCGATCACATCCCTTGACTGATTATTTATTTTATTGCGCCGGTAAGAATGGAAGGCAAAGTTATGAAACCACGAACGTAAAGCAGCGGAATGTAGTACCGCTAGACATAGTGTCGGTGGATTTCAAGCTTTATTTACATTTGAGGGATATTTGTCCTCATCTTGTTTGTTGTTAACAAAGACCCTCCAGCCTTCATCAGATGTCTTGAGGATATTCCGAACCTGAGTTTTCATTCCTAAAGTACTTTTCGATGTCATTATTATGATTATTCAGGTCCCTGCTTGTAATCGAACTCGGAACCTTGGGGTTAGTAGCCCGCACTCTTAACCACTACGCCATATGCATGTGGACAATTATGGAGTGAATTTTAGGGCTTATAAATCTAATATTTTCTTATCCTTCCTTAATACCGGTTCCCATATGCTATTCATATTTGCACTCGGTCTGCTTAGGAAAATACGAAAACTAAAAGAAGCAGCACATATGCTAAGACACAACAACCTCCTAAGCAGACCGAGTGCAGATATGAATAGCATATGGGAAACCGTATTAAGGAAGGATAGGAAAATATTAGATTTATAAGCCCTAAAATTCATTTCGTAATTGTCTACGGGCATATGGTGTAGTAGTTCAGAGCGCGGGCTACTAACCCCAAAATTCAGAGTTCGTTTCCAGGCATATACTCTTTTACTTGTTTCAGTCATTTGACTGCGGCCATGCTGGAGCACCGCCTTTAGTCGAGCAAATCGACCCCAGGACTTATTCTTTGTAATCCTAGTACTTATTTTATCGGTCTCTTTTGCCGAACCGCTAAGTTACGAGGACGTAAACACACCAACATCGGTTGTCAAGCGATGTTGAGGGGACAAACACAGACACACAAACATACACACACACATATACATATATACGACGGGCTTCTTTCAGTTTCCGTCTACCAAATCCACTCACAAGGCTTTGGTTGGCCCGATGCTATAGTAGAAGACACATGCCCAATGTGCCACGCAGTGGGACTGAACCCGGAACCATGTGGTTGTTAAGCAAGCTATTTACCACCTTAGGAATGAGAACCCAGATTCGAAACTTCTCCTGATGAAGGCTGGAGGGCATATCAGCTGAAATGTTGTGTTAACAACAAACAAGATGAGGACAAATATCTGTCAAATGTAAATAATGTACATAATTCCTCATCTCTTAAATATAGAACTGTATTTCAAGCTTTGTCATCCACCGCGCAATAATGATAATAGCATTCTTAATGCAACATGAAACCCTAGAATGCTAAAGACTAAGAAACGGGAGAAATATCGAATAAATATAGCTGAAATTAAATAAAAATCAAAAATAAATAGGAACAATTATTCAAATATTTCTTAATCAAAGGACTATTGAAATGCGAAAAATTAATTCATCTAATTTCAAGAGTTGTTCAATATCTGCTTTAACAAGCAACATTGTAATGCTGCAATAAGGAAAACCATAAATTTTTGTAAAAAATCAAACATTTTATATTCTTTATAATAATTAAAATAGGTGGTTGACTTTGTTATTGTTTGTACTATTATTTTTATTTGTCGGTATTTAAAGTTTGAATTTATGACGAGGTTTCGGATCATACTGTTTTTCTTTACCTTCTTTTCCCTAAACAGCACAGCTAATGTTGGTGGGAATGGCATAAACATTACAAATTTGTTACTTTCTTTCCAAGTACATAACCAACATATTAGTTTAATAAATGAATTCTACATTAAGGTTAGTGCAACGCAATATATAAAGCGCAGGTCGAAACTAAGTAAACAACAATATTCGGAGCTCCAATGCCGCATGTCTTGATTTCCTTTTACATCTATATATAAACACACACACACACATACACACACATACACACACACACCACAGATATACATATATGTATACATAGATACATATATATATACATGCATGTTTGTATATATACTTACAAATATGTACATACATGTGTGTGTGTGTGTGTGTGTGTGTGTGTGTGTGTGTGTGTGTGTGTGTGTGTGTGTGTGTGTGTGTGTGTGAGTATGCGTATATATACTTATACGTAGTCCTTACCTAGCAGGTACTAAGTTATGGTTAATAGACGAAGAAGTGGCTGTGTGGTTAAGGAACTCGCTTCACAATCATATACCTGCGGCTCCATCGCACTGCGCCGCACCGTAGACGAGTGTCTTCTACTATAGACTCGAGCCGACCGATGCCTTGTGACTGACTTGGTAGCGGGGAGCTGTATGAAAGTCCGTCGTACATGTATATGTATTTTAGTATCTGTTTTTGTCCCATGCTCTCTGCTTGACAACCGGTGACTGTTTGTTTACGTCCCCGTAAACTAGCTGCTCGGCAAATGAGACCAATAAGACTTAAAAACAAATAGTGGGGTCGATTTGATCGACTAAAGCCCTTCAAGGCGGTGCACTAGCATGGCCGTAATCCAATGACTGACAAAAGTAAAAGATATTTGAATAAAAACTGATGGTAATAGAAAAACAACTAACGTATTTTGCCTATATAAAAGATCAATAGTGTTAGAGTTGTAAGGTTGTAAGAAATTTTAGATATTTAATTCCGGCATTGTAACTCTCGAATTCTCCGTTAAAACAGTGGAAAATTTCTAGTATTTCCTGATGTGTAAACAAATACATCGAGCAGCAAAGCTTCTCCATACAAACGAGATCCAATGAAATCTTTTCCTAATATGTTATCCCATCTTTTCTTACACTCTAGAATTCTCGTAATGTAATCTAATCAGATGCATACTTCGATTATCAAATATTTAGAATTTAAAAACGGTAAAATATGGAAATATTAGAAATGCATCAAAGGATCCAATTTCATTCCTTCAGAATCTATAAATTACGAAGCAGTTTTATTGCTGCATAACCCACTGCATCAATGACATATCAATGAAGATTTCTTCATGAAACGTATCTTCGAACAAGGCAGCAACACGGACCCGACCACTTAGCAAGGAATATTTACAAAGAGACTTAACCTCAGCACTATAAGTTAGTGAATTATTATCAGTCAGTATGACAAGCTTTATCTTTAATATTTCATATATGGTAATGTTCTGGGATTTTGACTTAAAGGTTATGATTTGTAACTAAGTGAAGACACTGTATTACGGAGATATTTTCATCCAAGTAAAAACTCTTAGTCAACAAACTGCAGAAGACAAATCAATAGCACAATGTTGTACTCCACTAACAGTGGAAACCGCCATTAGGCTTCGTTCAAAACTGAGAACTTATAATGTTAAAAAATTCTCTTGAAAGCTACGACAAATTTAGAAAGACAAGATCCTATTTGAAAAAAGATAAGGTAAGATAAGCAAATCTACATGTAAGCTTAAATGCAAACATAAATATGTGCATATGCATACACCTGAAGACCTGCAGACACGAAGATAGATATGTGTGCATATATATCATATATGAGTGCATATATATATATATATATCAGTACAAACATATATACGGTTATGCATACGTACATCTATACAAATATGAGAACATGTGATTGCGGGCATACATGCGTTTAGACATACAGATATACCCGTTGAAGTTTTCTCCATTCTAATTTTAATAAAGCTTGTTTCTAAGTTATGAAGCAGCTCTTTCTCTAAAAAGAATTCGAAAAAATAAGTCAGAGCATGCATGCGTGCATACATACATACATACATACATACATACATACATACATACATACATACATACGTACGTACGTACGTATCGGATTCAACTTTGGCACAAAGTCAGCAATTTTGTGAAAGGGGTAAGTTTATTATCAACCAAACAGCTATTCTTTATCAGCACAGAATAGATGTTTGGTTAGGTGGCGTTGCTGGATTTCCGTTCGAAAATATAAAAGGGACACACAGTACTGATCTAATAAATAAAAACATTATTGTTTCTAAATTTTCTCAAAGAGAGATATTCAGTAACAGTTCTTTAAAGTAAAGATTATTTACAACATAATGCGGCTGTCCTGAATAGGACGATTGTTACAGCCCCAGGATGATATATATATATATAATATATATATATATATATATATATATATATATGTATGTATGTATGTATGTATGTATGGGGAGAATTCACAAAAAGCAAAAGACGAAGACAGGTGGTGTAGAAAACAAACAGATGTATTAGTATAACGCTCGGGAATTAAAAAGTCTTTAACGTTTTGAGCCTACGCTCTTCCACAGAAAGGAACACAGAAAGAAGCAAGAAAAGAAAAACAATGTGTGTAGTGGCTAGCGATCTACCATATATATATCTACCATATATATCTACCATATATATCTACCATATATATATATATATATAATTGACTAAAATGAACTTTAAGAGTGACATGTGTCGCATAAAGCTAAAAATTCTAAGTTTACATATAGTTCATATATAATTGTGATCAACAGGTGCTTCATTAAGATAAACATCCTTATATGTATAATTACATAATTGGGGTAGATGATTACTTTAAATCAATTATTTGAAATTAAACAAAAAATGTGTTACCTTAAGTCAAGAATGACTTGGGGTAAGTATTATTTTATCAAAAGACCGTATACACACGCACGCACACATACACACACATACACTCTCTCTCTCTCTCTCTCTCACACACACACACACACACACACACACACACACGTAACATCTAGTAATCAGATTCTTGAGAAAAGGAATTCAGTTTAAATAATACACACACACACACATACACACACACGCACACACACACACACACATATATATATATATGTATGTGTGTGTGTGTGTGTGTGTGTGTGTGTGTGTGTGTGTGTGTGTGTGTGTGTGTGTGTATCAGTAATATGTATCGACACATCGATATGGCTGTGCGACGTTACTACCGTTCTAACCCCAGGCAGGTCCTCCACCAGCTGGTTACCGGTGCAACCTGCATCCTGTATATATATAGTAAACAGGGGAGCGAACCCCCACCATCCTTTAGCAGACGATGGGATCACAAGACCGAACGGTTTCGGGCTACTTTTTCAGTCGTGAACACCCGACTATTAGAAATAGTAGGGATTCGCTTCAGCTCGCGATATATAGAAAAATAAGCGACCAAACAAAGTAGCTAGTTAGAAAACATTATCAGCGATACATATTTAGAGTATATGTTACATGTATTTGGCGTAAGCTGCGATATGGCGCGGTGGAGGATACACAGGTATTTAACACAATGCATTTTGGGAAAGTGTTCTCCGCTGCTCTAGTTGCAGCCTACTGGCAAATACACGTGGCACATGCGTTAAGTATGTATATATACTAATATATACTTTTGTTATTTACACCACCTGTCCTCGTCTGTTGTTATTTTTTGTATATTCTCCCATATATATATATATATATATA
>NC_068985.1:126092570-126100639 GCF_001194135.2 Octopus bimaculoides
ATATATATATATATATATATATATATAATGAGTCAACATATATATATATACATACACATATGCTGTGTCATAAACCTACTGAAATTCACCGTTTGGTTGATAAAAAGTTTGTCTACAGTTATGGTTTAAACTAATAAGGTTATGTACTTCAATGTTGTTTGTATAAGTGTAAATTCTATAAATTCTGACTTTGAGTAATGGCTTCAAATTATGACAAGGTTTGTAACCCAACAAAATCTCTCGAAATTCTTACTTGTTTCTCATTTTATTGATTACTGCAGGGTGAACTAAACGCTGAACCGACATTGTTCAGATTTAATTTCACGACGTAGTGGATGTGATTACACTTCACAAAGCATTTTATCTGCCGTTCTCCAGATTCTGTGATCCACTGCACTGAACAGAGGTTAACTATAATAAAGCAGATGGAGAAAGTATCCTTAAACTCTAACCTATCTGAACTGAGCTTCCTTACTGACTCTAATACGGTGGCGACAAGACGGTGGAAATTATACAACGTTGAATTTAATGTATTCAAATGAAAGAACCTCTACGTTGTCGTCACTCGATCTGCTAGAAATCGCAGAATTAGTTAGAATGTCTTTAATTATCCATATGTTCAGTCAGAGTTGAAATGGAGGTAAACAACAACAAAAGCATCGTCGCTTTTACGTAGTTACGTCAACCGTACATTGTTAGTTCAAATGCAGTTAATGTTGGCTTTGAATTTTTCCCCGATGCAGTATTGTAAATACTAGTAAAACATTGACATCGACACAGCAGTCTGCACTCTATTTCTTATTCGAAATCGATTTTTTATAACATTCACTGTTATTAGAAATTGTTATGGAGCCACCAAGTCTATCGTCTACTGACTGTGTAAAATAGATGGATCACTTTTGGTTTTGGTGATGAATATTCAATTGGTTGATCAACTGAATTCCTGCCCATTGAACTGGCGTCATTGGTTGAGTAAACAAAGGTGCGTGCACCTTTAGCTTAATCTATAAATAAAATCAGTGTGTCACACGTGAAGAGCATCCTCACAGTTCGCGTCCAGCCAATTTCACTCACAAGACTCGGGTCGACCCGCAAATAAGGTGACCTTTGCTCAAGATGCTATGCAGAGAGATCAAACATGTGGTCTTGCGATTGCGTATCGAACTTCTTAACCATTCGACCATGTTGTACCCACACCTGTCAGCTTATTCGTCTACTAATTCAATGTAGTAACTGGCAGAATGTTTATGGCACAGGAGAAATTTTTTATGATATTTGTAGCGGTTCTTTGAGTTCTGCGTTCAGTTCTCGCCGTGGTTAACTTTGCCTTTCGTTATTTCGGAGTTTATAAAATAAAATACCAAGTTAGAAAGGATTGGCGGAAATGATAGACTGACGAACGAGATACCTTGTGGTACTTGTTCACTGACTTCTTTGGGTGATACGTTAAACCCGTTGTCCGGTTCAACAAACCACTTGGTCCTTGGATACCTTTAGTTGAGTTCACTCTATTGCAAGCCTTTGGGCGAGATATCCAGTTTGAGAACAATGTCTTTATTTTCTCCCATCAACCTCAGAAACATTGAAACGAAAATATTTATGTGCGCAATCATTTCCTACTCGACAAAGCAAAGAATTTTCTTAGTTCCTCTTGTATGACCAGATACATTGAACAATAAAATTTACCCCTGTCTCATGAATCCAGCCTGACTAAGATCTTCTAATATGTCAGGCCATGTTCCCTTCCTTCCACACGTCACCTACCAGAATTTAGATTCAAGAATCCTGTAACATGCGATTTGCTCGTTTCAGCTACTTTGAAACTATGAATGCAGAAATAGGCAGAATTTGCCGGAAAGATAGTGTGCGAAATTTTGTTAGACGATTCTATCCAGCCAACGTTAGCGTCGCCTTTTATATTTTTGCAATCAGATTTAATCAATTATTTCTCACAACCCAAATGTGAAAATCTTGAGTCCAATTTAAATCATAATTATGATTTAAATTGGATGGTGTTCTCAGAGATGATCAAGACTCATGAATTTTAGAGAAATGCTTTACAGCTATTATGTTACCACCATTTACGTTTTTTTAAGAGTAGCCAATATATTTCATCAATTCCATATAATAACTAGACTTCAATTAATGGAGTAGATACAGTTAACTGCACCTTTTACCGTTTGTGAAATTAGCCCCTACACAGAACTTGTTGCCAATATATTCATTTGTAATGTCTTATTAATTAGCCCAAGAAGGCGGCGGGCTCGCAGAATCGTTAGCACGCCAGACAAAATGTTTAACGATATTTCTTCTGGTTTTACGTTCTGAGTTCAAATTCCGCCGAGGTCAACTTTGCTTTTATCCTTTCGGAGACGATAAAATAAGTACCATTTGAGTACTGTAATCGACTACTCCGTCCCCGAAAAATTTCAAACCTTTTGTCTATGGTAGAAAGGATTATTTATTGGTCCAACAGTATATAGCGTTAAGTATTTGCCTCTGTAACATAACACCTTCAAGAATCGGGAAGCCACTGCATTGTAATCTTCGAAAATGAATTATTTGTCCAGATAATAATTTAGATGGCAGAAACATTAGCATATCGGACAAATTACCATTCCAGTAATTAGTTACGCCCTGTATATACTGAATTTAAATGCAACCAGAATCCTATTTTGTCTTATATCCTTCCAAATATCGATCAAAAATAACTACCATTGCATAGTAAAATAGATTTCAAGAGTTTACACTTATCTGTCCTTATGTCAGAAATCATTATTTAGCAGGCATGAATCCATTAGCGTCATTTCATCCGTCCTTACGATCCGAGTTTAAATTCCGCGGAGGTCAACTTTGCCTTTCATCCTTTCGGAGTCGATAAATTAAGTACCAGTGAAACACTGGGGTCGATGTAATCGACTAGTTCCCTCCTCCGCAATTCCCGTTTGTTATTTCTTCGGCTCAAAGTATGGGTGTTATTTAATTTCTTGTTCATTCTTTGTGTATGATGGTGAGAGACAGAGACATTTTGTTGTTGATTTGAACCGTAATATGGCGAACGTGCTTACATATGTTTGCGAGTGAAGGATGTTTGCGAGTGTACACGGTTATAATACATCATTTAATTTGAAATATAGACATAAATTTTAATGAGTATTAGTTACTCAGGTATAGTCCAACATTTTGTCAGTTTTTTAGGTTTCATTTGTTGCTTTTATTTCCGGTGCTTTCAGATAGATTTCAAAGCAATGTTTTAACATCCCTGTCGTTTGGGAGCGAGTAAGTTATTACTGAATTCTGTTGTTTCGTAGAAAGACACTTTGATTTTTGCTTTACTACTCTGTTATTAAGCCAATTTTCCTCTTTTTAGACTTTGTGAAAATTTGTTCCTCTGAGGGGTAATTTGTAGTTTCTTTTGTAATATTTACCCATTTCTCTAAAACTACCAAGAAATTTTCCGGTAAAAAATCAAGACAGTGAGAACAGGAATTTGAAGAGTAGTTTTCATGTTGCCTCGCAACCATTAAAACAAATCGCCACCATTGTCACCATAAGTGAAGACCGCAACAATAAACAAAAATTGAAATGAAAAGACTAACTGCAGCAACAAAGAAAAGGAAAACAATATTCTAACATTTTGGTATTCTTTGCCTCAATATCAAATGATATTATGAATCTTCATACATTACATATTTTTAAAAACTTTTTTATTCTATACTTTTCTATATTTTTATTTCATTTTTTTACCTTTATCTTTTTTATATAAAAATTTTTGGTGGCCGTATGGTAAGAAGTTTGCTTCCCAACAATAAAGTTCCAGGTTCACTCCTACTGTGTGACACCTCTTGAACATTTCTACTATAGCCACGACCCGACCCGACCAGAGCGTTGTGAGTGGATTTGGTAGACGGAAATAGAAAGGAGCTTGTCGTACGTGTGTCTGTGCGTCTGTATGTGTCTTTCTATCTATGTTTACCCACCTCTCCACCACTTAATTCAATTTTAAGTGTTAATTAATTATTTTTCAATAATTAATTTTTTAATAACTTTTTACAATTTTTGTAATTTTGTAATTTCTGTATTTTTAAAAAGTATTTTGTAATTTTTCAATATTATTTTCAATTTATTAATTTAAAAATTCTTTAACATTTTGATCTTTATTTATACTTTATTTTTCCTGAATTCCAAGAAAAATCACTACTAAATAATTCAACAAAGAAGAATTCAACTCATACCCTCCAGAAAACAAATATATCACAAAAACCCTATTCAAAACATCAATAAAATACAAAAAGAATAACTAGTAAATAGTATACTAGTTATTCTTTTTGTATTTTATTGATGTTTTGAATAGGGTTTTTGTGATATATTTGTTTTCTGGAGGGTGTGAGTTGAATTCTTCTTTGTTGAATTATTTAGTAGTGGTTTTTCTTTAAATTATATATGGAAACGTAAAATATTCCATACCTTTACTTCTAATTGCATAACATTAAATCGTAGAAACGGATTAACAATCAAATGCGCTGTTTCATTGAAGAAAGTAATTTAACTATTTTCCAAATAACGATGTTAATTAGAAATCATATAGATAGAAGTGCACATAAGTTAATCTAGCCAAATAATTACAAACTTATTTTAGTTAGATTTTAACAAATTCACACTAAACTCCACATTTATTGGGAAGGTTTGTGAGTTGTGACAAAATAGGATTAGAATTTCAACTTACTTTATTCATTTCAATTAATACTAGACTCAAAAGAAAAATGTATAAAGATTTATTGATATGAGGTGGTCAGATTACCCAAATTGAAACGATATTTATTTCCTCTTTCTTTTGATTTCTTTTAAATCTGTCCATTTCTCTTATATGATATGATATTATACTCATTATGAGCGATCAGTGATGTGAATGCATCCTGACCTAATTAACCTGCGCGCGTAAGCGAAAGCATAGTATTGTGATCATTCGTCTCTGTCTGTTTGTCTGCGTTTGCAAAGTTACTGGAATGGCTGAACGGATTTTCACCACATTTAGCAAAAATACTCATTGGGTGAGTGGCTCGAAATGATGAACATTTAGTTTGATTATTAAAAAAATTTGTTTTCATTAAATCGAACTTACAAATTTCCCGATAAGCAAGTGTTCGCTTTCTTTTTCATATGAATCGAACCCCGTCCGCATGTGTATAGATCATGTTGTACCTATGCGCGTAAACGCGTGTGAGTACATACATACATACATACATACAGAAATACATACATAGACATGGGACTCTGTGTATGTGTGTGTGTACGTTGTGTGTGTGTGTGTGTTTGTGTGTGTGTGTGTGTGTGTGTGTGTGTGTGTTTGTGTGTGTACTGTTTGAAATCCAGCGAAGTGAACTCAGAATTTACCAATCGAGTGAAGTACCGTTTAAATGTTTATGTTGATTCTGCATTTTCCCAACCATTCGATGTGGTTAGCCAGATCTAGATTATATCAGAGTGCTAGTACGACACCTGCCCGGATTCCAAATCCCTGTTCCTTTGGTATGTGTGTGTTCGTGTGTGTGTGTGTGTGTGTGCGTGTGTGTGTGTGTGTGTGTGTGTGTGTGTGTGTCTGTCTGTCTGTCTGTCTAAATGATAACATTTGTACTGAAACTGAATGTACCCTTGCGAGTTTAGTTACAATGACGTTATGATAATGATGACGAAGGACATGTTGGAGATGAAAATGATGAAGAGGAGGGTCATCGCCATGGTGATGGTAGCAGTGATGTTGGTGGTGGTGGTGGTGGTGGTGGTGGTGGAGGAAAGGACGGAGGAATTGTGAAAAAGAGACGTTCTTATTACACTTCCCTTATTTTAATTTATTCATATATATTTTATTGTTTTGTGTTTTGTTTCGTTTCCTTTTATGGTAGTGTCTGATTTTGCTTTTTTTCATTCCACATCAAAAATGGTATTTTGTCTAATTTCGTTATTCATCCACCTGGGGGCGTCGGCAGTTTCGTTTGAAATAATTTAAATTGTTCATAATAAGCCAACGTGAATAATTTACAAGTTTTTTCATTATTTTAAAAACTTATTTTATGCTTTTTTCCTTTTATTTTTGGCTTCACAAGTCCAACGACAAAAGAACGAAGAAAAAAGTAAAATAAGCAAAATATAAACACACGTAATGTGTTTTTGAAATTTATTTATGTATAAATCAGGAACTACCATCATCGCCGTCATCATTATCATTATCATCATCATCATCATCATCATCATCATCATCATCATCATCATCACGATTATTGTTATTATTATTATTGAAGTAGTAAATATTGTTATAATTATTGTTACCATTATCATTATTATATTAATGTCACCATCATCATCATCATTATCATCATAGATGTAATAATTATAATTAATACTAGTCCAAGATTTTCAGCTTGAGCTCTTTTCTGTTTGTTGGGTTTTTTTTCATCATTTAGTTACTGTCAATGTTTCGTATACATGGACATTACTGTTATTGGTGTTCTTATTGTAATTACGATTTTTTGCTTTGTTATATGCAGCATGACTAGATTAAGCTTTATATTTTCATGTTCTCTTTCAAATTTAATATTTTATTTATTTATTTATTTATTTATTTATTTATTTATTTATTATTATTATTATTATTATTATTATTATTATTATTATTATTATTATTATTATTACTCTGGTTAAGGTGGCGAGCTGGCAGAATTGTTAGCACACAGGGCAAAATGCTTCGAGGCATTTCGTCTGTTTTTACGTTCTGAGTTCAAATTCCACCGAGGTCCACTTTGCCTTTCATCCTTTCAGATTCGATAAAATAAGTACCAGTTAAGCACTAGGGCCGATGTAATCGATTTAAACACCTCCACCATGCCAAAATTTGAAACCGTTATTATTATTCTGTTAGCTTATTTTGGATTTAGCGATACACTTATTAATATGCCATTCCCTCTTCATCATCGTTCCCATCATCATAGCATCATTATCATCATCATTATCACCATTAACAGATCACTGGCAATGTCGTCATCATTTTTTGACATCATATGGTCATTATAACAACCGTTGGCACTAACATATTTATCGCCCTCATCACTATCACTGTTACACCCCTCATCATCGTTACTATCTCCAGCCTACACCTCCTACTCCTACTCTTTCTTATCATCATCATCATTATCATAGTCATCGTCGTTTTCATCACTATTCTCCCTGTCACCACTAAGCTAAGGGCACTAGGAAAAACTAAGCTAAGAGCACCAGGAAAAACTAAGCTAAGAGCACCAGGAAAAACTAAGCTAAGAGCACTAGGAAAAACTAAGCTAAGAGCACTAGGAAAAACTAAGCTAAGAGCACTAGGAAAAACTAAGCTAAGAGCACCAGGAAAAACTAAGCTAAGAGCACTAGGAAAAACTAAGCTAAGAGCACTAGATTCCTTGGAAGAAAGCAGTGAATGTATACGAAAACAAGGATGGAAAAAGAACGGAGAAATGGTACACAATTACAACGGGTGCCTTTCGGCTAAGGATGAATTAAATTAAGCTGGCGTGTGTAGAAGTAAAGCCTTACGGCAGGGACATAATAGATAACAGGCATGGGAAGGAATATAGATGTTCCACGGATGGTAGTCGAACCAAGAAAGGAAGGTCGGGCTTCACCGAACACCGGTCACGTGGGGAGAGAAGAGAGAGAGGTAGAAGCAGAGGGATAGACGAATTAAGGAGGGGCGAGAAGAAAACGAAAGGGACAGAGCGAAGTGGAAGAGGAGGGAATGTGAGCATGAAGAGAAGGCCAGGAAATGTGAGAGAAGGGGAACGAAGGAACGAAGAGTGGAATGAACGAGGTAAAGTGTGAAGGGGCTGACAGAAAGAAGGAAAGAAGGAAAGAATAGAAAGAACAATAGAGTCGTACAAAATTTATATATATATATATATATATATATATATATATACTTACATATAAAAGACCAATGTGTACGTACGCCGCTATATTTTTTTATATATATAAAAAATACGAAAACGGGACAAGAACGCAAAATATCCAGACAGTTAGGTGATACT
>NC_068985.1:126102518-126105638 GCF_001194135.2 Octopus bimaculoides
GTATGTGTGTGTGTGTGTGTGTGTGTAAATGTAATGTATATGCATCGTAACATTCTTGGCCAGATAGCAAATCTCGATGTTGTCCAAGTTGGTTTAGCAGTTTGGATACCGTTGCAGTTATCATAGACATACTCACGTTACCTAGTCACGACTATGTGTGTGTGTGGGCGTGTGTGTGTGTGTGTGTGTGTGTGTGTGTGTGTGTGCGCGCGCGCGCGTGTGTGGTTGTATACATGTCTGTGAGCGTATGCGTATATTTGTTTACTGAAATGTGTATGTGTATGTTCATATGCCTTTTGTATAAATGCGTATGTGTGTGTGTGCGTATACATGTGTGTGAGCGTATGCGTGTATTTGCGTACCAAAACATGTATATGTGTGAGTGTATTCGTATGCTTTGTTGTAAGTGCGTATGCAGATTGTGTGTGTGTGTGTGTGTGTGTGTGTGTGTGTGTGTGTGTGTGTTTGTGTTTATATCTGCGTCAACGGTTATGTGTGTACGTATCTAGCATGTTTCCATTAAATCCTTTTAGAGGACTATGTTGGATAGAAACGAAGGAAAGACAGAAGAAATACATAGGAATGTGATCTGCAGGGAGACGTATGTGACGAAGACGACGAAAAAGGTGAACATCAAAGAGAAACAAAAGACCCGAAGAGCAGACATCAACCATACGCTCCACAGAAACAAAGAATTCAAAGGAATACGAACAAAAAATCCACTCAATTTGAAATTTCTGATCAGTAAGAGATCTCAATTTAAACATCCATGTTTAAATTAAATTGGGTTAAACTTTGGGGGAGGTTTGATGACCAGGAGTGAGATACGCTTTGAAAGATTTTAGATGTCATATTGACTCATTTTTATAAGCGCGGTATTGTTTGTCCAAGATACCTACACGCAAGTACGCATGCTATTTCTTTACTACCCATAAGGGGCTACACACAGAGGGGCCAAACAAGGACAGACAAACGGATTAAGTCGACTATATCGACCCCAGTGCGTAACTGGTACTTATTTAATAGACCCCGAAAGGATGAAAGGCAAAGTCGACCTCGGCGGAATTTGAACTCAGAACGTAGCGGCAGACGAAATACCGCTAAGCATTTCGCGCGGCGTGCTAACGTTTCTGCCAGCTCGCCGCCTATGACAAAAACACACACATACATACACATGTATATATATATATGTGCGTGGACATATTTGTATATGTGTGTGTGAGTGTAGGTATACATGCATATATGTATATAGGCGCAGGCGTGGATGTGTGGTAAGAAGCTTACTTCCCAAGCATATGGTTCCGCGTTCACTCCCACTGCGTAGCACTTTCGGCAAGCGTCTTCTACTATGGTATATAGCCGACCAAAGTGTTGCGAGTGAATTTGGTAGAAATCCGTCGTACATATATATATATATTTATATGTGTGTGTCTGTGTGTGTGTGTGTGTGTGTGTGTGTGTGTGTGTGTGTGTGTGTGTGTCTGTATAAATAGACAGATAGATACATACAAACATACATACATACATATAGATACATACATACATGCATATATATATAGATATATATGTATGTATGTATGTATGTATGTATGTATATGTATAGTATTAATAAAATAGATGGAACGTGTAATAGGTTCTCGAATTTGATGGACACATAGCGGTAAGCCGACTCAGGAAATCTCTAGTGAGGCTCTTTATTGATGTACCCGAAGAGACCCAGAACGAGTCAAAACATGTGTTGTACCCAATACAATCTATTACACATTTCAACTATTTTATTAATACTGTTACCCCAACCGCCACTACGTAGTTCCTGCAATAAATCTACGGATAACAAGAAGTAATCGAAGCTGTACCGGTGCTTTACTCATCATCTATTTACACATTTTGTATAATTTCTTCATTATATATATGTATGTATGTATGTATGTATGTATGTATGTATGTATATATCTACGTATATGTGTTTTATCTGAAACAAGTAAATTACTGAAACAGGTAAAAGAATAAAAATACATACATATATGTATACATATATGTACATATTGTATGTATATATATATATATATATATAGAGAGAGAGAGAGAGAGAGAGAGAGAGAGATAGATAGATAGATAGATAGATAGATAGATAGATAGATAGATAGATAGATAGATAGATAGATAGATAGAAAAATCAAAATAAGCAGCACGGATTTTAAAGATGAGTGCAGTACGCACGTTTCATGCTACTCCATTCATTTAAGTAATGCGAGCATTACATTAAATGCAATATGTAGAGCAATCTTCAGCTGCACGAAAATCTAGAAAATTACAGTAGAATAGACATATTATAATTGTGGCAACATTTAAAATCCAACTGGGAAGAAGAATACATAAAAATCCATCTTGACATAGCCAACTGATAGCCTTGGCTAAGTCAAGATGGATTTTTATGTATTCTTCTTCCCACTTGGATTTTAAGTGTTGCCACAATTATAATATGTCTATTCTACTGTAATTTTCTGCATTTTCGTGCAGCTGAAGATTGCTCTACATATTGCATTTAATGTAATGCTCGCATTACTTAAATGAATGGAGTAGCATGAAACGTGCGTACTGCAATCATCTTTGAAATCCGTGTTGCTTATTTTGATTTTTATGATCACCTTGCTTTTAGAATGGTTTTTGTATAATACCATACCATACTATATTCTGGTGCCGAAACATAAGTACCATATTCAATTTTGAATCTAAATCTAAATCTTCTATATAGATATATGTATATTCTTTTACTTGTTTCAGGCATTGTAACTGCGGCCATGTTGGAGCACCGCCTTTAGTCAAGCAAATCTATCCCAAGATTTACTCTTTATAAGCCTAGTACTTATTCTATCGGTCTCTTTTGCCGAACTGCTAAGTTACGGGAATGTAAATGCACCAGCATTTGTTCTCAAGTGATGTTGGGTGGGGTGGGGGACGAACACAGACACACAAATATATACACACACATATATATCTATATACTACGGGCTTCTTTCAGTTTCCATCTACCAAATCATCTCACAAGGCTTTGGTTCTGAACTCAGAACTATGTGGTTGGTAAGCAAGCTACTTACCACACAACCACTCTTGCACATA
>NC_068985.1:126105793-126110172 GCF_001194135.2 Octopus bimaculoides
ATATATATATATATAAACAGAGATGTCTGTGTGTCTCTGTATGCTTGTTATGCATTTCCACATTTTTGAAGCGAATTCGCTCAAACTTGACACACTGGTAGCGTATGCTCCAAGGGTGATCATAACCTACTTTATATTTTCCAGACAACCCGCGTATAACCAAAAACCTCGAATAACGGTTCAGAAAACTAGTTTTTTGCCCATGACTCCCTAGCTTTCCGGATGTTTTTCTCCAAATTTGACACGAACATTACTCACGGCATAAGAATTGTTTTGATTAAAATTTTTACCAAGGTCATCCACGTTAATTGTGAAAAATCTGTGAGTAATTGCATAAAAATCGGTTTTTGTCAATAATTTAGCAGTTTCCAACCGATTCGATCTAAATTTGGCACAAACATTACTTATGCTTTAAGAATTGTTTTGAGCTTGTTTTTGTCAAGTCAAGCCGCTTTGAATGGGAAAAGTTTGCGAATAACTGCGTAAAATTCGGTTTTTTGCCAATAACTTCCGCAGTTCCAAAACCGATTCGCTCTAAATTTGGCAAGAACATTGCTTATGTTTAATTAACTGTTTTAAACTAATGTTTTGTCAAGTTTATTCGCATTAAATTTGCAATTTACTGGATTAAACTTGATTTTTGCTTACAACTTCTGCCGTTTACTCACGCGCCAAGGATTGTGGGGCAGTTTTACCTACTTCGCTGATTTGATCAGTGTGCATTAGTGTTTACTTAAAACCCCGCCTTTTATCGCCTACGGTCATGATGCCCCCCTCCCACTTCAGCACAACTTTTCTTTAATTACCCTCCGCTCATTGTGTAATCACACTGAGTGAACTACGAGCATGACCTTTGACATGTGGGCGTGAACACTATTAATGCGCACCCCACTTTTTTGATCTGTGTACATTAGGGTTTACTTAGCCCCTCCTCACTATTATCGCCTACGGCCATAATGCCCCTCCCCCACGCGCACTTCGGCCTCCTATTGGGTGTGAATGACTGCTTTTACTACGTCCTTAGTATTTTCTCACTCCCCCCTACTACCACTAATTATCGCCGACGATCATAATGCCCCCTTTTCACCACCATTTTCATTAATGACGTTATGTCAATGGTCTGCCAGTAAGTAGTGAACTGCGAACATGACCATTGACCATTTGCGCGTGAACACTAGATTGTCCACTGTAATTAGCCCGTCCAATTAATTTTTTGACTGAATTTCGTTGGTGGAATACTGTTCACCTGATCATGCTCGTGTCAAATCGTAATTATTGATGCGCTTTTGTGCATATCTAATACGTGCTTTGGCTTACAGTTTAGGCCTACCATTTGACGTACATTATTGCTTTAACTTCATACTTCCTGTTGAAGTTTTGCGTTATTTCCATACTCATTCGTGTCGTTAAAGAATATTGTATTCGGTGTCTTTGTGTCCACATAGCTAACTGTGTGTCCCTGCTTCTACCTTTTTTTGAATAATACGTTTAGTAGGTTCACTTTTTATACATCGTACCAAATTTGTTTTTCAGTGTCCCCTTTTGCCCGTTTTTTAAAACTCGCAATTTAAACATAGTCCAATACTACCGCCATGTCACCTAAGAAAAGAATGCGCCTTGGTCGTAAACAGAGTCTGCTTCGGCTGCCAAAAGAAGTGGGGCGAGCCATGTTTCTCTCATGGCCAGTTATATGTCGGATGCTCCAGAGTTGGAAGCAAACAAAATCTATTCGTACTTGCGCCTAATGGCAAAACGAAAAACGTGGTCTACAGAGAGGTGTCGTAGATACTTCACACACCAAGTGCTTTCAAATTCGTGAACGTCAGTGCCTCCATTACACCAGTGCGACCTTGCAGACCTGATGTATGGTAAGTGAGTACTACTGTGGTTATGGTTTCAAAGTTACTAACTTTCCTCAGCCATGTTTCTTTTCCTTTGTCCAACCTAGGTTTGTCATCTGTTTTCACAGAGTTTCACATTTCATAGCAACAGTTCCGTTGCTTTCGGTGTAAACGAAAAGAAGGCCCTTTTCAGGGCCACTTTACACACCACCTGCGAACGCATTACAGCCCTTGTCAGGGCTTCTTATCAAATTGTTACCGCTGTGAGAACGACAAAATAGCCATTTTCAGGGCTACTTCATATATATATATATATATATATATACATAAAGAGAGAGAGGGAGAGAGAGAGAGAGAAGGTATAAAAGGGATAAGTTATCTTGGCGGATACCCTGTTATCTTTCATATTGGTTTAGATGCCTCAACGGTCCATTATATAGTACTCAAGCTTAGAAAGAGATATTGGTACTGTAAAACTTCATTTTGTCTTCTTATTCAGAACTGCAAATATTCCGTAGAGTATTTAATAACTTTGATTACGAAGAGGAGAGTGGAGATTTTATTCATATCCGAAAACTTCTTTATTTAAAAGTTTTCTACAGCATACACATCCGACCTACACATGTTTCGAGAGAACGTATGCTTTCTCAAGTGTGGACATTTTAGAGCCTGTTCCTGTCTTGTGTTTATAAGAGTAAATTTAGAATATACGTTTAAACATTTTAAATAAACACAATTCACAATCTACAGCAGCTTGCCTGTCTTTGTCGAGTTCAAAATGAAAAGTGATACTTCATTTATCTCTTTCGTTCACATACTTCTTGCATTTCATTGCAGTTGTTTCAATTGCTTATCTTCCTATGTAAAGTATTCGTTATCAAACAGAGCTGTAATCGAAGGTGTTCTATCCATGACAATCTCATATTTTTATACATCAGGGACAACATTGTCCATTTTTTCTTTCTTTTATTTAAAACGATAGGATTTGATTTGAGTGAATTTTGGCTACCATTTCGAAGAAGACCGTGTACCTGAGTAGAGGCTTCCTCATTGGTACCTTGCTGTTATTTATCCTTATCTAAACGTGGATGCTTTATTAGAGCAAACTGTACTACGGTAGAGACAATGAGATATACTGCGGTAGACACCACGCTGTTGTTGTTTTAGTTGTTTAGCTCTAAGTCATAATGGATCGTAAACATCCCGCCTTCATTTCTGTCTCAGTTATAGAATATTTTGAAGTATGTTTAACCAGTTTTTCTTATCTTTCTTAAATCTACAGAACGTAATTTAAAGGAGATTTTTGTTGCTATTTCTGACAGGTTGTGTGACTACATCCGAGAAGTCCACTCCTCAGCATTTTCAACTTTGTTTAGAGTCTTTTGTAGCGTTTTACTTTAATGAGTTCTAGCTTTGATACGATATTAGATATTTGCGGAATAGCAGGCAGCCGTCGATCAAGTCGATCATAGTAATTAATCGATATGTGGTTTCTCGTGCTGTGAGGAGAAGGAAGTTTTGAAGTTCAGTGTTTGGACATTCCTCGACAGAATGAGAAATGTATTATAACACTGATATATCTCGACATTCCTATTTATGTTGATTTACAAGTTTACGCATTTTAGAAACAGATTTTTACCGATGCAGATGATAACTAGTTGTCATCGATTCTAATTTTTATTTTAACGACCCGGAAATAAGAAAATTGAGCCCTTGGTGCGATATAAAATCAGAAAATACGTAACTAAATAACAAAAGAGTTTATATCCGGCATCCTATTGATTTAAGTAATCAACCACAACTAGTATAGAAACAAAATAAAGTATTAAAGTAGAAAATCTAGTTTTGTGAGTTGAAATCTGTTACAAAGTCTTCCTACTGTTTGGGAGTATTCCATTCATCATTTATCAAACAAAACTTCAGATATATAGATACGCTTGTTTTTCATTTAAATAGAAATAATATTAATTATTGGTTAATACTATTTTCTAGCTCAGAAATACAGTACTGTGCAATTTTAATATACAACAATCGATATACCAATGTACACACACAAACGCATATGTATGCACATACATACGTATGTATGTTTATATGTATGTATGTGTGTATGTGTGTACAAATGACTAAATGAATGAATCAATGAATGTATGAATGAATGGACGTATGTTTGTATAAATGAAACTATATATATATATAAATATATATTTGTATGCATGCGTGTATATATATATATATATATATATATATAGGGAGAATTCACAAAAACAAAAGACGAATACAGGTGGTGTAGAAAACAAACAGATGTATTAGTATAACGCTTGGGAATTGAAAACGTCTTTAACGTTTCGAGCCTACGCTCTTCCACAGAAAGGAGCACAGAAAGAAACAAGCAGAGAAAAAAAGCAGAGACAAAATGCAGAGAGATTAAGAGAGAGAGGAGGCCACTGTGTGTAAGAGTGTATATTATGTATGTGCGTATGTGTGTGTGAGAGAGAGAGAGAAAGAGAGAGAGAAAGAGAGAGAGAAAGACAGAGA